>NC_137292.1:12258230-12364268 GCF_907165135.1 Oikopleura dioica
AATAACCTGATATTTTAGTCAGTCAATTATAAAAAGAATTTTCAACTGAAGAATGCAGGCCTCCTACAAAATGAGAAATCCCCTTGTTTCGTTCGAAATAATCACAGAAAATGCTAAATGCTTCATGCATATTTGTTTCGAGCAATTTGAATACCCAAAAGGATGAATACTAGCGCGACATGTGCATGTCAGTGTTTGTCCGGCTGCCAAAAACAAGACTCCCGTCTAATTCTGGCTTGGGCGCTAATTTCAACACTGAAAATGTGCAAAATCGCTTGCTTGGTATGTTTGCACCAATTTCGCGTGTTCCACCGCCGCCACTCCGTCGACTACAATCTCGACCGCGATGCGTACAGCGCAAACCAGGCCTTCATGGCGCCACCGGATCGCCCGCTAATTGAAGGGATTACTAGGGATTATGATATTTCAACTTGTTTTTCTCAGATGTTAAAGTTTTCAGTAAAAGGAAGTAAAAAGATTATACAGTAACAAAGGAGTCTAGTCCGCAAAAACGGAACCGGAAGAAATTCAGGATCTTCCATATAAATAAACTCCTCAACAAAACGCTTTGTAAACTCGAGTCACCTGAACCTGTCCCCTCTTTTGAAGCAGTGGGTCGAGTGTGTTGAGGCCCGGTCGGTTTGTATTGTTTGAGATGGTTTTGGACATTCCAACGGCGACCAGGCACTTGACGTCGCCTTCTTTTAATTCAAATTCGCCACCGCCTCAAGAATTCCACAGATGAACCAATTAGGCCTTCTCCTCATATGAGATTGTACGAGGATTTGTACTGGTGAACTTGTACTGGGACATTCTTGTGGCTTTCTTTATTAGCAGGGTAGATTTTTATACCACGAAGATGATAAAAGACCATCCGTTAAAAGCGAAGAACTTTAGTAAAAGAATTAGATTTTATTAAAATTTGACTTTTTCAACTTTATATTTTTATATCAATCAAGAAACTACAGGAACAGTGCTAGTAATTTTCAAATTGGTTTGTTACGGTAGAGCAATTTCTTGGCCCGTAATTACAAATGCTTTGGCGTACTGGCGATTCTCGGGCTGGTGCTTGCCTGCGTGGTGGTGGTGCATTCCATTGTGCAGTGGCGCTCTTTGCTCCGCCAATGAGCAGCCAGCCATGGCGCGTACTGTACGACTGATTAGAATACCGATGGGCTCAGCAGGAGCTTATCGCTTTGAGTAAAAAACGATTGAACTTCGCCGGGGGAAAGTTACTTTGCGAAATGGAATATCCGCTGTGGGCGGAATAACCTGCCGATTTTCCAGGCACAGCTTATCGACAATTTGGCTTGATTTGAATCTAGGCGATAAAATTCATCTCCGGTTGGTGGTGGTGACTTTTCAAAGATCAAAAAAGAATACCGACTCAAACTTCTACTTGTAGATCGATCACTTTTTCTTATAAACGGCAGCGAGAATTATTGTCATTTCTACGAAAACACAATCAAACGGCAAAAGATCGTCCGATAGACAGAGCAAACTTGGAGGACCCATCTCTTTGGCGACAATTTCGCTGCCGTATTAATCGCTTTTCACCGAACGGTGACTTATTCTGCAAGAATATTTTGAGAATAGCATTTCGAGAGATGAGCAACGCTGAGCACGCCCGCCGATCCACCCCTGTCATGCTCCGAGATGGCAGCGTTGAAAAGGGTGGTGATGGTCTCGCCCCTGCTTTCAACAGCAAGAGCGAACGAGCTCCGAAACTAGGAGAGCTGAAGAAGAGAGAGGCCGAAAAAGGTAATAGTTGATATGAGGACTTTTTCGTAAATTCTTTCTAGGTGAAATCTTCATGTCGACTGATGTCGACGAAGACAACAGCTTCACCTTTGGCAACGCTAGTCCGGTCGAAAGAAAATTTACACCGGCCAATGTAAGTACCAAAACGTCCATCTCAAAAGCAGTGGTTCAAATTATTCTCAGAAACGCGCCCCGCGTCTCGGTGATCTCCCGAAGACGCCGTCGATCGCGAAGGGTGACAAGCTTGTTCTCATGTCGATCGAGATTGACGAAGAACAAAGCTTCGATTTTGGCGAAGAAAGCTCCATCGAAGGCGAAGCGAACAACGCGACCGCCGTTCAAGCTGGTGACGTTTCGCTCTGAGCAGCTGCGATCTTCTGCCAAAATCACAATAATAAATCAGAGTTCAACTTCTGTTTTCTTTACGAAACCTGTTTCTTTTAATTTGAAGCAAAACGCTCATGAAAAAAATATTCAATTAATTTATAACAAAAGAGTGCTTCTTCGGAATGAGTCGACATCCGGGCTTGACACCTTTTTCGCGCTGATTGAAATCGCGCACTCGAGGTGCAAGAGCGGTAAACACAATCAGAAATTGCAACAAGGGCCCAAATATTATGACATTGTCGAGCTTGGAAAACGATAAATAAAAACACTTCCACTTTCTCATAAGGAAGTCGGCGGCGAGTTTCAAAGGCAAAAAAGGGGCGAATTTGTAGCCGGATTCAGAAAACAGGTTTTAGAGGACCATCGAGAATTCCTTCGACAAAAGAAAAGTTTGTTGAATTTCAAATTTGCATCTCAAAGCTTTTGAGACTTATTCTTGGCATTTTTGCTGGAGGTTTTTATGGTCTTTTTAATGCATATTTATCAGAAAAGACTTGTTTTTATGAACATTTTACTACCTCCGCAATTTAATATATACCACATTTCCTAGCCTAAATCAAACAAGCGTAAATTAATCTTCAGAATTACTAACCTTTGGCAGATCAAGTTTACCTTCTTACAAGATTTATCTGACAAAGAATGCAATTAGTCACATTGAGCCTTCCCTGGCAATGTTATCTTGAATACCTTGACGGAACTATTTATCCATCGGAAGCGCCAAAACTGACCCTCAACGTGTTTCAGAAAATCTTGGCATTTGGCTGGTTATGAGAAAAAATGTGAAAAAATTTGGAGCACATGTGCACCGGGCGTTGCATTGAACGTGGAATGCCATTTATTTAGGAGTTCGGAACTGGAATCTCGCTCAGAATTCCCAAAAGCATACCGACCTGCCGCAGACATCGCTTTCTTACGACACGCGCCTCTCCCTATCCATCAAAATTCGTCCAGACCACGGCCTCTAAGTGACGAGATTTTATGACTACCGGTACCTGACCCAGATAGAAATGAGCTGCAGGACTATTTTTGTAGAAATACCTCAGCCTAAAGTCCTTAGGGAGCTAAGTTTTTCTTTAGCGCTCTACTTCTACCTATTTTTTCCAACAGTTTGCCTATTTATTAGTATTGAGAACTTGAAAGCTAGTTTGTCAATGTCTCTTTTCCAAATAATGTTCGAATTCCTCCCCTTGCGTCGGTAAGAGATCTGTAATTTTGGTTTTCTGATGGTATCTTCTCCGAAACGCTCCGTTTCTGAACTTTGCCAATTTGTTGCTTGATGTGGTAACCACCCAAAACGCCAATTTTCAGCTCTAAACAGATTCAAGACTGTTATTGTCATGTGATGACTGGTGTATTCACACTTTTCTTGGTAAAACTACGGATCAACAGTCAATTTGACGGCCTTGAAAGTTTCAAGTTGAAACTACCACTGGTACTCTTCACAAATTCATGTGCTAAACATCTTGTGGAAATCTCTAGAGCAGAACTGTTTTCTTCCCAGCAATCCGTATAAAATTCGATCGCTTTTAGGACTTGAAAATCTAAAACTTCCTTTTCATCCTCTTCTCTAGAAGCCCGCAGTGTTTTGTTCCCACCAATCCCTATATAAAGCCCCGAAAAAATTTTTTCCTCATTCCGGACAGACGATGTCCACCAAGAGTGGTTCGAAACATCCAACGAAGAAACCGCGCCTGCTTACCTGACCAAGCTGCTCCCAATTTTCAATTACAAAATGAAGAAGGAACAAAAACCGACTGGATACACATCAAACTTATCCTATCCTCCTGACCGGTCAAAGTATTCTATTTAGCCCTTTTTAGGGCTATAAATTCAAGCTAAAATTATAAGAAAAATAATATTTGTCTTCACTTGAAGTTCACGAGAATTCTTCTGTCTCCGAAGCAGGCCCCTTGTCAGGGCGCGTTTTTTGGGCAATACTATCTGCTAACCCCCAATTAGTGCCTTTAGAAGTCGTTAATGAAATTCCTCTGCGTGTGTAAGCGGGTTCATGAGAAATTTTTGGGAAATTTCGCAAAATTTTTCTTCACATTGTGAGACATTCTGGCATGCAATTGGTGCGCATTCTACGTGCAAGCGCATCCAAGGTCAATCGTAATCCACCCGCCAAGTTATGCACCAAGATTGACACCTGGAATCCGCTCAAATTATTATTTTTGCGCAAGGCGTTAAATATATTTCACCGCTGCTTTTGCGCCTTCCTTCTTTCTATCAGCCCTGAGAATTTCGCACGGCCGATAATGAGCGGGAATCGATCATCCCTCCTTTTCGTAAATGTTGAGCTCGCTCAGATGCGAAAAATGATGGATGGCGCTGGACGCGCATGCAGCTGCTGGCGACCAACCATTCGGCTGAGCAGCCAGAATTCGCACCAACTGTAATACATCTCTTTTACTTACTCTCCGTGATGGAATAATTGGAGGAAGGGTTGAGCTACTGGGTAGTTTCTCCGATTTGGCGGGTGATTTTCGCAGAACTAGCCAGACTCGGCGCCCACCAACGAAGTTATGATTCAATCAGTCTCGATGAAAGTTAAAATAAATTATAACTGTAAAAATAATCCATTGAACTGACTTAAAATTAATGTTTCCTCCCCATATATTCAACTCTTATCAATAATTATCAACCTTTTAAAAATCGTCTTCTTTTCAGTGTGTCGCTAAATTATATATTATTTCATGAAATACTCTTCCGAAGCTAAACAGTAGTTCCAATAAAAAAAAAGTTATAATCACCTTCATTAGACTCTGATGACGACTACGAACTTCGCTCAGTGACCCCACCGAGCGGCGTCGAATCGTCAACCCCTTTTCTTGCCTGACTCCGTTTCGTGGACAGCGCCACCTCTCGGCGCGGCGTCCCCATCCAACAGTAGGCTCCAGCCGCCCTCACCACAATTCTCCTCTACAGATTCCTCAAATCTTTTAAATTCAAACAAAATTGTTTTTTTTTTTGATCATCCTTTCGCAAACATACAGATATCCTTACTAACAGTCACCACCAGAGATTGCCAAAAAGATTGAAAATAAAAGCTCAACCTTTTAACAAGAGCGAGATAAAAAAGATATGATGAGCGCTCCAGAAGTGATGCCACAGACGATGCAAAGTTTCCAGTACCTCAACTACGCTGCCCAATATCAGCAACAGGTAATATTTGAGATCGGATCTATATTGAAGAGAGTCTGAATTTTAATAAAAGGCGAATTTGCTGAAATTAAAAAATGTACTCGGCACTCAAGAGGCCGGACCGCACTTGGTGGAGGTAGTTATTTTGGGCTTGGGATCAGTATTACTGATTCAGTACCTTGAATAGAATAAACTCTTCAGATTCATTTTTGGCGGATTTTATCCTAAGATTTTATGTGAAAAAGTCGAAGGGCTGTCACATGTGGGTGAATTTATTCGAAAAAGAACCCTTGAAAACTAAACTCCTGTAATTTTCATCGTAATAAGCCGAACATCGTTGAGTTTCGAAGGCGAAAATCAAAGATCAGAAAGGCGAGTTAGCAAAATTTTCTTGAGAAATTATCATCTGCCGATAAGCTCCCCATATTCTCAAACTAAGATAAAAGGGTTTTTCCGCTTGAATATTCCAATCACCAGGTTGAGCATCCGATTCAGCCCGATCATCATTTGATAAGGCAAATGAATCATCAGTCGTTGACACTGATGATGCTCAAAAGAAGTTGTTATCGGACTTCTACGTTGGGGGCCCACCCAATTTGAAAGGATCGTTGTTGATTCATCACATAATTCGCACCACCAAATTGTCCCTTTGTTCTGTTTTGGCAACTGCCGGGTTGAACTCGAAGGTGATAAGTAAGCTCTGCAAGAATTTGCGAAATCGTGAGCGTTCTATCTTCGTAAACATTTGCAACTGAAAGCTAGAATTTTAGAGCTTTCTTGCTATTTCATTAAAAATTTAGTTCAAGAGGCTTAGAAAAAGTTTTCAAACTAGGAATTTATGAAAAAGATTGTAATGAGCAAAATTACTCAAAAAATGCCAAGCGCCTGGGTCTCCAAATTCTTGCGCTCTAAGAAAGCCAAATGAATGTTCTCCCGACAACCCGAAAGTATTCGCCTTATGTGGATCCGCATATCTCACTAGATGCAACAATTTCCACTGAAAATTCCCCCCTCACACGAAAATTTCACAATTTCCGCTTCTGAAAATATGAACCCAAAATAATTAACATCAAAATTCACTCAACTGGATCTGCAATCATCAATCAAATCAGATTCTTCTCTTTTTGACAGCAGGAAATGAAAACTGCGAAAAAATTCAAGTTGCATAAACAATGTTTTTAGCAAATTCACAGATTTCACAAACTAAGGGTATCACTGTTAATTTTTACAGAACCCACTGCGGTTTGATTTCATGAGCCTAAATTTCACCAGAAACGATGATTTTTGAAGGAGCTAGACAGCGCGGCGTGTCAGAATTTGTAATTCGCAGTGTGTGCCCCTGTCGTAAAGGGGACCATGGGATCTGGTGAAACTGGCTACCTACCCCTAAACTACCAGTATCCGCCGCCTTTGATCACCGCGGGAGAGCCACTGAGGGGACGAGCTTATCACGTGTTATCAGGCAAACGGAACACAAGAATACGAAATGCAAAAAGCTCGTGTACTTCCGCCGGGAAAGCTCTCTCTTGTGGTCGACTTTGAGTTCGATAAGTTTTTATGATAAGTTTTGAACATGACTCAAAGTATGAGTAAAAAAATTATTTCGAACTATTTCGAAATTAATTTATTGATCGGTTCAAGTTATATTTACATTTAAATATTCAAATCTTGCGCGAGTACAAATGACTCTCGGATTCCAAACATCTATGGAAAATTTATTCGTCTGAGGCAAAGGAGATTTTTTCGAATACACATCGCTCATTTTTGGGTATTCGCTCCTGCATGTATAGCGCCTTTGATCCGCCCATGTCTGCTCAATTTGTCCCGGCAGGGGCCGCCGAGCATTCCACCAATTTAACCAAGGCTGGCGGAAATCGACCGACCACGACCCACCGCTCAGCAACCTTGCGAACAACAAACACCCTTGAAGCAGGCAGCGCCACTCTGAACTCTTTTGACGCCCCTTGACTATCAACAAATAAGAAATTGGCCAGTCAAAGTCGCCTTTGAACAAGATTCAAGGCGTGAAAATTCCGTTCCACTTTCTTTCAAAAGGCCCTTCAAAACCTTATCCTAACCATTTCTCTTCAGCGACTGAACTTTGCTAACGGCTACCATCAATCCGGACCGGGTCTTCACGATACTCCATCAGTTTCCGCACATGAAAGTCTTTCCACAATGAATCCAGTATCCGTCAGCGCTCCTTCAGTCCTCGACCCAGCCACTCAACTCGGTCATTTGAACGCTGCTATCACGAAACTAGAACCACAGTTGCCAGTAGCTCCTACAGGCCACAGTACCCCTGCCTCGACCTCGCCAAATCAACCAACGCAAGAGCAGAGTCTGCCAATGACTCCACCCCGGCCGAATGCGATGGAACCGCTGGTAGAGAGTTTTTACGAAAAAGATATCGAAGAAGAGCTCGATGAACATTTCAAGAAGTCACAGTCAGAAACGAAAACAAGAAGAGGTAAGAGATCATATTCAAATGGATCTTTTGAACTTCGGAAGGCGGAAACGAAACCAATTTGTCATTTTTTGGGTGGAGGAGGCGCCCCACTTAGTAGAAACCGGTCGGTTCATTTCAATATTTGCGGCGGCGGCGCTTTGATAGCTATTAAACAATACTAAGTGCATAAAATCTCAAATCAGCGTGGATACTCATTTTTGAATACGAATTTAGGAGTTTCATAAATGATGATTAGATTTGTAAGTCTTAATTGGAAGGCGCTTCGGACCGCGCGGTTTATTTGAAGAGCCCACTTGTTGGTGATTATGGCGGCGTGGTACATTCCTTGTGTGAATGATAATTTACTTTTTCAATACAAAAGGGTCCGATTTGGCCTGAGCGCTCTATGTGTCCGGCGTGGAATGTTTCAAAAATGCGCCGAGCACCGTCTCAAAACGGCCGCAACAATTCGCAAATGCCGCTCGCCCGCAACCAGTGAGCCCCTCTCTTCACAAAGCCCGGCTGGCCCTGCCAATTACGCTTTTATATAAACTACTCGATTTTTCTGTTCTTTGGAATGTCCAAAATACCGTTTTACTTTGGCTGTTTGTCAACACGCGCCATTTTGAGTACCAGGGACAATACCAGATACGCAAGCCTTGGAGACTAAGACTGACAGCAGGAATGATAATTGCCGGTGTTGCTAGCGCGGGGTAGACAACAACGCTAGAATTAATTTGTCAATCATCGTTCACAGGGGCATCGAATCCATCCTCCGTCCCCACCTGGCAAAGAACAATTGCTCAAGATTTTAGAATTCCTTGCTTTGCACTTTTGGCAAGCCGAAACAAATTTTCTAACTGATGATTTTAGGACTCATCTTCCCCGCATCGTACTACCAGCAACAGACCTCCCCGGCCGCCCAAGCTCCGGCATCGGCAGTCTCACATCTTCATCACTGTCGACCACGCCACCGTACGGTCATTACAGTGGATTCCCTGGCTATGGCACGGGTCCAACGTCTTTCTCTCCGCACACCAGCGCCACACCGACCACCTCGCACTCCTTCTCCCCAACCAATCAGGCGGCGAGTCCCTACTGGAGCCAGTACGCTGCGAATTATGCATCTTCATTCAACCAAAATCCTTCATATTCTCCATCAGCGAGCTACAATTCTTCCCTCAATCTGACGGCAGGAGTCGGTACTTACAATCAGAGCAGTCTTTTCCCTTCGACTGGACCAACAGCAGCAACAGGACTCGATCAACTTGGAGCAAATCAGTCGCCTTTTCAAGCCGCAGCAGCTGGTACGTTTCATCTTCTTTAAAACAGTCTCTCAAAAATTTACTATTCAGAATTTCAGACTTAAGCCATTTATTTAATCTAATTAAACTCTATAGGATTCCGGAGCTACTGAAAATGAAGCCAATTTCAATATCGAAAGAAACGATCTGACGATTCGGACGAACTGTACATAAATCAATGTAAAGCTATTTGTCACTGCTCCTCAAAAAATAAAATAAACGCTCATTGGAAAAAATAAACAGCTCGATCTTATTTTGTGCAACTTGTAAACACGTGATGAAGATAAACGCGCAAGGGTTGAAAAGAAGGAGCAGGAGTAGTACTATCTTATCATGGAGTGGGTGAGCTCTCGAGGGTTCAAGCTTCAGTGACCTCAGCGATGTCAAGCCCCATCGTGAAGGAATGGGCTCTGAATTCCATCCCCTAAGTATTTAGCCACTACTCACTCTTTGTGGAGGTTTTTGAAGCTGAATTCGATTATATGATAGACCATCATTGATAGTTAATCCTCGAAATTTAATAAGTAAGTGCATTGTAGAGTTGTAAGTTTATTTTGTTTACAAACTGTTAGCTCCAAGCGCAATCAACTCTAATTAGCTGATAATTATCGACCGTGGGAAGCAGACTTTTTGCCCGAGAGAGCGAGCACAAGTGGTGTCGGTGACCTTTCACTCCCTGCTCCCTTCCTATCTTGAAAAAAAAGGATGAATCCGTGCGCCAAAAAATATACGCCACAATTTTATCAGTTGTGATAATTCGGCGACCGCTGGCTGACCCACGCTCAAATTCCTGAATCTCAATTCGTGACTTTAAAAATGCGTCAATTTTCAAAGATAGGGGATAGTTTGAAATCAGGTTTTTTCTCCATCTCATTACGTAAAATGCACAGTTTATTTTCAGACAATTATGAGATCACGTCTTCAGTTGTTTTTAATCACTTAGCACGTGTAAATATTTGCTTTCATTTGTCTACGAGTGCTATCATTATCAGCTAATTGGGAGGTTACGTTTAACTCTGGGAGACTCCCAGAGGATTAGACTTGCTAACTACATCGGATAGCAGAAACAGCCGGTGAGCTTTTGCGCTAAAAAAGAACGCATGGAAACCTACAGCCAAATTATGAAAGTGAGCGGCTCTTCGGCAGGAATGCGCGCCGCAACCGGTCGGGCAGCGCGGTGGGAGACAGAGCACCATCAAAGATTCGTTATTGTATATCTCCGCGTGGTTTTGTATATCCTTTACTGGATCTGGCTGCATTCCCCAGGACGAAGGGAAATTCCGATTTTAGAATCAAACAAAGCACCCAGCAGTAAGAGGTAATTGGAAACAAGAAAAATAGAGAAGAAAAAAGAGTTTTTTTTTGCAACAATTTGGTTGATGTTCGGCTTCAAAAATGTTCTCTAATGAGCTTCAGAATTCCACCTATGCATATTCTGGTCTTGAATTGGATCAGTCTCTGGCTTGAATGTGTATATTGTGGGCAACGGTAGACCGCAGGTGAGAGCTCGAATGAAATACTTTGAAGGAATCGGAATGCGGAAGTTCGGTTTTTGGAAAAATTTCTCTCTTCGGAAGTTCCCTTATCTTGAATGCCTCTTACTGCGACCGTAAAAAGTAAAGAGCTGATAACTCGCTGCAGCATAGAGATATCCGTTAATACGGGGATAGCACTTCCCTCTTTGAGGCGCGACTGGTGTTTTACTAAGAGCCGCTTTCCGTTGAGCTGGGAGGAGTGCTTTTCTTTGGCACTTTGTGAGCACCATCCGGGTTTGTTGCAAGAGACGAGAATTTTTCTAGTTTTGAGGGTGTTAATGCGCAGAAATCTTCAGGAAAGACTTTTGAATTTAGGAAAGCTTGTTTGAATACAAGAAAAATGGAAAAGGTGAGCTTGGTTCAGTACGAAGAAGATTTTCCGGCCCGAGCGTGCCAGACATACTGAGGATCGCCCAACCACAATGGTATTTATTTGGCTCCTGTGCAACATTCGGGTTTAATTTTTGCCTCAGCCGGGGCACGATCGGCATTTGTGTCTTCCTCGAAGAGTTTGCCATTAGAATCCGGCAGTGCGGTCGTTGGCAATTATTTTGCTGCGCGGAATGCCGATCGTGATTCGCGATTTTGGCCGGAGAGCTGCGTACCTTTTGTGGCTCCACTTCTAGGTTTTTCTGTGTGCGTTGTTTTCTACCTCGAATTCCGACGGGGCATTCTTCGTCCTGCGCATTACCTGCACAAGCGAAATTGGCATGATTCAAATCGTAAATCCCTGAACCGCCTGCATAACTTCGATTCAACCGCCTCAACCGGTTCAACCACAGCGTTGCTGCACTTTGGTAAGAATTTACACAGTGAAAAATTAGACACAACTTTAGTGATAATCTTTACGATACATCTTCCCGCCATGTCTGATATCTCCCGCTGAGAAACCATCAGTGTTGCGCCCTCAGTTGGACCCGGACAATCATAAATGGGAAAAATGAAGGCTTTGCATATTATTCAAAACAATTTTTTGAAAATGAAACTCTATTCTATCTTTTCATACAATGGCCAAATATTACATTGATTTTTATTTTTTTAAATAGAGGACTTCCTAAGTCAGGAATCTTGACTGAATGACTCTTACATAAAATGAAACTGTTTCAAAATCGGTAGTTAGATATTTCATCTTTACTTAAGTTTTGAATAAATTTTAGTTTAAATTATATTGTTTAATACAAATTGATGCCTTTGATTTTCAGATTTTTGAGATTTGTTCCGTTGTTGAAAAATTCCGATGTTGAAGGAGTATGCAACCCATTGTCAGCGTCGGAGGCTTTGTGTCTTCTTGTGGTATCTAAATAACGTGGTGATAAGGGAGTCGCGTTCCACCCGCAGCTCAGGAATGGCTGCTGGTGATGTGGGAATGTCGGCTGTATTCGTGAAATGTGTTCAGAAATGTCGCCAAAATTTCTCAAAAATATTCGACCAATTCTGAAGGCCACAGCGCATTGTGACATTGGCTCGCCTGTGGAATCCGCTCAACGTGTTCAAATATGAGCAACAAGTTATTATTCAAACTCGTTTATTCAAAAGGCTCGATTGGATGACTACCATTACCAGAATTTGAATGAATCGAAAGATTTTCGAACTCTACGACTTCAACTACTGACCGCATGGTGTTATTATAGTCACAAAGAGTAGTTTTAGTACTTAGAATTCTATAACTTGCGATTAAACGCTTATGCGAGTTTGCTTTATAAACTTCACAAAATGAAGAACCTTCGCTTAGCGTCATACCGCGTAGAATAAACCAGTTCTCGTCCGATCACTGAAGTCAAACTACGACGGGCGGGGTTAGTACTTACATGGGTGACCGGTTGGGAATACCTCGTGCGCTAAGCATTTTGCTTTTTTCGGAGTCAGATTTCAGTTTTCGAGAAACTTTGGCCCATTTTATCTCCATGAATATTGCTCCTTATGGAATGTAAAGTCGACCAAAATTTCTTGAAACTGAAAACTAAGTCCCAAAAAACAAAATGCTTAGCGCACGAGGTATTCCCAACCGGTCACCCATGTGTACTAACCCCGCCCGTCGTAGTTTGACTTCAGTGATCGGACGAGAACTGGTTTATTCTACGCGGTATGACGCTAAGCGAAGGATGCTCATTTGGACGAATTACATATCAATTTTTCAAAACAAAAAGTCCCTTTTTGCAATTATTTCCGCCGTGAAGCCACAAATAAAGGCGAAAATAGGACTTTTCGCTAGATTTGAAGCGTAACAAACTTCCACAGCCCCTGATTGGGTGTTGAGCCCGCGCGCCAGAAACTCTCCAGACCGAACCATGTTACGTCATTTTGCCTCATCAGCGAATGTTCCCGTCGATTTTCGGAGTAACCGATTTGGAAGTCAACATTTCTCTCTCACGTGCTCTTCTCGAAATTTTTGAACCCCTGAAATTCTGAAAATTTCCTCGATCCTGGAAGCAAAAATTGAGAAGAGAAAAAGTATGAGTATCCGCCTTGATCAAATCACCGAAGACGATGTCGGCAATTCTCGCCAGAAGAAAAAGTCGAAGGTCACCAAGAAAGAGGTAAGCCATTCAAAACTGTTTTCTCAAATAATTTCAGTCAACTTTGTTCGCTCGTCTGTATTTTTTTAGGAATCTGTCGATCTCGATGCCCTGCTCATGGCTGGAGAAAATCTCAACAAAGAAAACACTCCTCCATCTTTTCCAAAACGCTCCGTGGGCTCAGACTGGAGCGATTCGGAGGACGAAGCTCCTCCTCCACCAAAGCGCTCCACTCGAGCCACCAAGGCTAAAGCTCAAGATCCAGTCAAAACCAAGGCTCGTGGAAAGACTGCTTCCAAAGCAGAACCCAAGCCTAAGAAGAAAAAGACAGTCAAGGAGCAAGTTTCCGAGGAAGATGAAGAACCACGGTCGCCGATGAAGAAGAGAACTAGAGCCGGTCGCGCGAAGGCTGCAGAAGCTCCAAAGAAAGAATCAAAGTCGAAGAAAGCCAAAGCCACAAAAGAGGTCAAATCGAAATACTTCAAGGCCGAAGCTGACGACAATCAGAATGACACTCCTCAGCCAGAAGAAAGCGATGAAGAAGCTCCTGCTCCTAAAAAAGCAGCGAAGGGGCGAAAGAAACCCGCGCCGAAGAGAAAGAAGGTGAAGGAAGAAAATGAGTCGGACTGGTCGGAATCCGACAAGGAAGAAGAAAAGCCCAAACCAAAGGCTAAAGCAAAGAAAAGAGGTGCTAAGAAAGAAGCAGAGGAGAAAGAAGACGAAGCTCCCAAAGGCCCACACGTCGAAGGCACCTATCTCGACGACGGAACTCTTCAAATTGAAATAACAGAGGCGAAGAAAAACCGCTTCATTGAAGAATACAAAGAAACTCCGGAAGAGCGACAGCAGCGCGAGTGGGCAGCCTACATGAGGTCGATTATTAATCGTGAGAAGCGAGAGCACTCTCAAGAACGACACCGAATCGATCTTTTGGTCCACTTGTGGCTCGGTCTCAGCTGGGACAAACACATTGATTGCAAATTTCTTCAGGTTACTTTATTTCCATCAATATATATTTAACCATTTCCTTCCAGGCGAACATCCTATCCATGCTGCCCATTGACGCCAACGTCGATTCTGAAGCTGACCTCCGCCGACTCACAGTCGCGATGAACAGCTCCTTCCATTTTCCCGCCGCTCCAGCCGATTCCGGCATCCCTAGCCCCCACGGCGGACTTCTCCTTCTCGACCGAGCTCTTCAGCGATACAATTGCGAAGACCCTTGGTGGAAGAACAAATCGATCACCTATCAGTACTTCCTCCGAACTTGCCTCTTCGTCGCTGCGGTACGATCTGTCGGTGGAATCGCTCGTCTTGTCATCGACGGACGAATTCATCACCACAAGCCGCAGTCCGAAAAACAGCTCAAGGAGGGAAAAAGAAGAATGAAGAAATCCGCCGAATGGTTTCCAAACACGAGTCCTCCGTCATTCTCAACAGCTGGTGCGAAGTTTTCATCGGAGAAACCTGGCTTCCGGTCATTATCAAGGAGAACAGATTCGCAGTTGTGGAGACGAAAAACGTGGAAGGGTTCCTCTACTGGCCAGTGAAGTATTGCATGGGCTTCGACGGAGGTGTTCGGGATGTTACTGCGCGATACGCATCAAAGTGGCTGGAAGACACCAAGAAGCTTCGCATCAAATATGTGGAGAAAAACACCAACTACTGGAAGGAAACATGTGACATGTTCCCCTCGCGAAATAAGCACTTGGAAACTGCAGAGACAAAAGAGATGAACAAGAATCTCAAGTCTGCGCCAATCCCGAAGACGATTTCTGCCCTCAAAGGTCATCCTCTCTACGTCTTACGTCGTCATGTCCTCAAATACGAATGCATCTATCCCGAAGACACAACACCTGTCGGACAGATCGAATTGAAATCAAAGGGAGAAATCACATACGAAGACATCTTCCCTCGAAAAGCCGTCAAAAAGCTTCACACCAGAGGAACATGGCTCCAAAATGCTCGAGTCGTACGCGATGGAGAAGTTCCAATGAAAATGGTTGCCAGCTGGATGCAAAATAAAAAGGCTGGCAACGACGCTGGTGCTAAGAACTCACCTCTTTTCGGCGAGTGGCAAACTGATTGGTACAAAGCTCCAATTGCGAAAGATGGTCTTGTACCAAGAAACGATTTCGGAAATGTTGATTTGTATCAGATGTGCATGCTTCCAATTGGTACAGTTTTTCTCGAGGATTTGGACGACTTCGGGGTGTGCTCTCGAGTCTGCAGAAAGCTTGGAATCGACGCAGCAAAGGCCGTTGTCGGATTCGATGGGAAGAAGGGATACCCTAAGATCGGCGGCTACGTCATTTGCAAGGAGTACGAGCAGACAGTGCGAGATGCATATGTTGAAGCTGCCGGTATTTCGGAAGAACGCGCTCGACAGAAATCTCGCAGTCGGGCGAAGAAGAACTGGCGAAAGCTACTCGCTCTTTATTTCGCGAAAAAAAAGGTTGAACGACTCTTCGCTGGACGAGAAGTTGATCCTCAACTTGAACGAGTTATTATGAAGGGCCAGCGTCGAAAGATGGATCTCGAGGTAATTGAATACGCTGATCGTAGAAAGCTAACTTCGTTTAAGGACGAATCATCCGATGAAGAGATTGAAAAACTGGAGAAAAAGGCCTCCGCAACGACTAAAAAACGCGCTCCAACGAAATCAAGCGGGCGCGGACGAAACAAGGTCAAGATCGTCGATGACGATACAATTGAATCGATCGAGTCTGAAAACGAAGAGCCCGAAGCCTCGTCTGACAGCTCCGATGAATCAGATGACGACTCTCCGCCAGCAAAGTTGACGAAGAAGTTGAAGCAGCAAGTCGCAAAGACAGTTATTCCACGAGAGAGAAGCTCTCGCCGCGCTAAAGCTGCCCCAGCCAAACCGGTATTTTGATGACCTTCTGGTTTTGTTCCTAATTATTCATATTTAGGTCAAGTACGAATTCAGCGGTAGCGAATCTTCTGAGTTCTCGGCTGAGTCGAATGATGAAGACTGGGATTAATCCCTGTATTTTTGTACATGCTTGTACCAATCTAGCTTGCCATTCCCCCATTTTTACCCTGACATCCACAATAGTTCAGTTAAACTTCTATCTGCTGCGTTTTTATCGAAAATAGAGTCAGTTAAAATTATCTAATAATGTTTTTATTTGAAAAGGAAGAAAGTCAGGCTATTATCATCTAATTAGGCGAGGAGAATCGTCCAGCAAAAACGGTCTCTCCTTCGTATCGGATGAAAAATAGGAATGGTTTGTTGGCTTCGATTAGGATTGGCATCATCGGCATCATTCTCATCATGCCGATCATCCCAGTGGCAGCAGCAGCTTCTGTTCCTTGCTCGTCGACGATGATTTTAACTTTGTGAACGGCGGCGCCAATGTGAAGTCCCGCGTGCGTCATTTCAGAAAGTGGGTTCACCTCGGGGTTGAAGATTCGCTAGAGAGAATTTACGACCTCAAAGAAATAATTGTCCTCTTACCGTGAGTCCGCATTTCTCAAGAGTGTCCTTCAAGTTCATGCCAACTTCAAGCTCGAACTTTGGCATTTTCACCAGAACTTCATCTCCGCCAGATCTGTCGAGATTTTTGACAAGATCATCGACGACTTCGGGAGTGATCTTTGCTTCGATTCCGTCGAGTCCACCAATGTATTGTGGGACGACGAGAAGCATTGAAGCTCCATTTGAATATGGAAGCTCGACGACTTGCGCTTCCAGTTCTCCGGAGTAGTTGAACGCAAATTTATGCTGGAAAGAAATTTATAAAAATAACGACGGGCATTCTTACCTTTTTCTGCATCAGCTGAGTCTTAACTGTTTCGCTCTCAGAGAGATGGAAGTCATCTTCAAAAGGAGCATCGAAGGGATTCTCCCAAGATCCCTTGAAGTGAAGAGCGGAGCAAAGTGCAATCATGGTGTTCGCATCGACGTCAGAAGCAGAAAGCAAATCTTTGATCATTTCTTTTGTCTCCCCAGCGACCCATTTGTTAATTCTATAATCATTATCGTTATTTACCCGCTGAGAGACTCAAATATTTGAGCATAAATCTGCATAAATCACATATTCTGACGGTAATTTTTAGCCATATTCTGACCGACTTACGTTCCAACTGATGCTTCTGGGTCGGCGAAATCGACTTTCTCAGCTCCGGCACCGTATTTTTCGAGGCATGCGTCTTGGAATGGCGTTTTGACTTCAAATCCTCGCTGGATAAAGAGTTTGGCAGCAACGTTAGCCACTTCTGAATTCGGTACATAATTAAAAAAGTTACATTCAGTCAACTATTTCTAACTGATGCAGTATGATTGATTCGACGCTGTACCTTTAGATTTCATCGAGTCAAGAGCCTTCTGTAGGACTGAATGCGTCTGAGCATGATCGCCTCGACCGAGAACAGTTGCCAACTCGTCTCTGGTCTCGTCCGTGGTGCCAAGCATCACCATTCCGAGCGCATGTGAAATATTAACGGGTGAAAAACATTGATTCCCCCTCAAATGCTTGAGCATTTGGAACACGAATTTGAAATCGGACATCTTGTAGCTTCCTTTCTCCTTGATCTTTTGATCTTTAATTTTGAAAGAAAGAAGATTGCCTTTAATAGATGTTAGGTTAATTTTTAACTCGACGCTCCATTACGTACTCTGTAAATACGGGTCTCTTCGCAAAACAGTGACAGAATTCGTTATATTTAGTTTGTGACAATCTAAAGGGAAAGCGCACTCAGGGCGGTCAGGCTTGAAGATTGAGTCATCAGATGATTTTGCGGAGTCGTGGTACTTCTAGAGCCTTAGGGCTTGTTTATAGGACCTCATTTCGAAGACTGCATGAAAATAGAGTGACAGTTCTTTTCATCTCGATTTTTAATTTGAAAGTCGTTGGCAGTTTAATTTTCAGCAGTTTAGAGGAAATTATTAATTAAAGTGATATTCTATAGATGAGTAGAAGCAGAGTTTGAATTGAGGGCATTGACGGTAGAAAGTCTAAAGTAGGTTGGCTTTCGCCTCGTCGTCGAAGCACGTGATAGGCGAGAAACATCTGAACTTCTCGACAGTGTTCTTTTTGAAGACTCAACAAAAGGCAATGTGATTACCTTGCTATATCACGTGATTTTTGATCTCATGAAGATCGAGTTAGAAGCTCAAAACCTGATTATTGTAATTTTGTATAGAAAGAATCTGAATTGCTGAATCTGTCCTAGAGCGGAATGTTTCCGATGTGATTGTAGCATCTGAGTTTGCCATGGAAGTTCTTCGCGTTGATGATTTGCTCGAGATTGCGGCAGTGGAATGTTCAATCATTGTTTGCGATCGAGTAAGACTGTTCTTCAGCTCGTTTTGAAGCACTGTTCGCTCGTTGTACAGCGTCTCCGCGGTTTTTAGCACACCTGAGAGACGCTTCATCAGTTCCTTGTTCTTCTGCTCTGAATTAGACATTATCAACCTTGTCCTACAGACATGACCCTGAAGGGGACATTTTTTCATTGACAACGGTGTATTTTAGTAACATTTGAATAATTAATGTCAACGCTCTCCAATAATGTCGGTTCTATTACGCGTCCACATTCAAAATGAGTGTTTTTGAGGGGATAATTCTGGACATTACATTCCCTGTCGGCCAGATGTTTAAATTATCTTGTCATTTAGTATTGATGAGAACATATTGGATCGCACTTAGATTTTACGGTCAAATAGCAAGATATATACTGTATAATATACAGTGTATATCTATCCTGTACCGTATATATTACGAGGTTAAATATATGAAACGTTATACGGGATATTTATTAACGTATATCCAGCTATAAAATAATTCTAAAATGATGTAAATATCCATATTCTATAGATTTTCTATTGATTACAGATCAGTCCGGTCTTAATTGATTCAATACAAGATCCTTCAATCTTGTTGGCCTCTGGGGTCATTTAATCCACTGTCATTCCCTTCTGATGAGCCCGGGTAATTCAATTAACTGTACCACAATTTTATACTGTACCTAGCTCTTCTGCGCGTTTTCTTTCTTGTGTGTAGCTTTCTCTTGCCTGACAGTAATCTTGCCTAAAAGCAGTTCAGTAAAACCCGGATTGTTCTGTTATTGACAATGTCATAATACAAACTTATTATTAATAAGAAATTACCTATTTTTCTCACAAATCATCGCTACTCGGTGGATCTTCTTTTCGATGAGCTCATATTTTCTAAATCTAAGCTGTCAAATTTGTGCCCAAGAATCACTTCTCCTACCTTATATTTTCCTCTTCTTTCAGCTGTTTCGTTATTTTCTCCAGTTGGAGTTCATGTTCATCTCTTATTTCGTCAATGGTGAGTTCTAGCTCCTCAATTCTGCTGAGCAATTCTTCTTCTGAAAACATGGTCTTCTTTTCATCAATTCTCTTCGTTGATTTCAATGATTTCTGAGCTCAACTGAAAATTCTAGCAGAAATATGAGTACGTCGTTGTGCTGGTATGGTATGGTTGGCCTTTCTCTGGTCTGAGAAATAGGGATTGATTTTTTCATTCTCCGGCCCCCGCTCCAAGCGAGTGGCAGCGCGCCACATTGCCAATTTGACTCTCCTGGCTTATTAAATATAGATATGCCGAACATGTCTCTCGATTATTTTGCGGTTTTATTTTACACCTTTTTTGATCTATCTTTTCACTCTTTAATTTCGATAAAGAAATAATCCCTTTCGAACGGACAGCGTACACAGGCAAATGAATAAATAAAGGGATATGGCAGTGGGGGATTAGAAGCAATTAAAATAAATGAAAAATGAAGAAAATGAAAATTGAAGAATTCGATAGTTTTGAAGTAGACTAAAGCAGCTCATTCTTGGCGGCGGCGGAGGTTGAAAAAGTTCTTCGGAGCTTCAGCAGTGCCAGTAAAAGTCCTTTGGTTAACTGTTATTAGCGGAATTCGAGGAGAGCTTTACCGAGAAGAAAGGAACAAAGCAAGCACAAAAATGCTAAAATGAACTGCGTGTACTTTTGCCAATATAAGTTGAGCAGTGGGCAGTTGAGAAAAACCGCTTTGAAAAATCCAGGTGAACTTGACAAAGCTTCGAGTTCGTTTTTGGTTGAGGTCGAAAAGTAATCTCCATCGAGGATGTAGTGAAAACACCTGTCTTTCTGTCGACTGGGCTCTATGCACCGTCTAAACATAGCGGTTTATTTTTAATCAGGTAATAGAAATCAAAAAAAAACATTTTAACACTTACCCTTCCCAAGATGCTTCGACAGAATTTATTGTTGGAAAAATATTTGCATATCGATTAAGATCTTCTTCTCCAACTTCTAACACGGTGATTCTTGACAGTTTGATTCCGAAAACCCGGTCACTAGAAAGTAAAATAGATATGATTTTATGAGAAGGAAACAACTTTTCACAAGTAATTTTGAAAGTCATAGAACTATCCGTTGGATCCATAAAGAGCCTTGTGCATTGCCGAGCATCCACATGAATTGTCGACATTTCCGTTTGAAATGAAAAGCGATAGCCATTGTAAACCGAAATTATGTTTTGATGCAGAAATATGAAGATTCGCTGGTTCTTGTCATAGACGACAGAGGAGATTTGACGCTGTTTTGACCACCGCTGAGAGACTTTTTGATGTTCGGAAATTCGAAGAAAATGGTTTTTTTTTACGAGAAATAACAAACAGTTCCTAAGACGAGCAATTCTGACTGAGAAGAATTTAGCCTGAGAAATTGTTCATTCGAGTAGTCTCTGTATAAAATAGAGAAGCGCGTTCGAGAAAAGACAATTAGCTCTTCGTCAGTATCAGCAACGCCGACAACTCGCTCCAGACACATGTTTACTCGAATGCTTTCATCCATTGAGCTGTCGGTCTTGAAGGACTTCTTTGGCTTATACATAAGCGCCGTGGAATTAAGCGTCGTTGAAGGCTTCTTACCATATATTTTGTGAATGCCTTGGAAAAGGGATGAGAAGCTCATAATGTGATGAATGCTCATCTTTTATTCATGCACAACTGCGGATGAATTATTTTCGCCGCGTTACTGTTTTTTTGAAATAAAAGAAGAGAATCTCCTTCCTTTTCCTAAAATGTCATCCATTGGAAGTTGAAAGTTCTTCGTATTGTGACTTTGATAAGTTGCAAACATTATGGAACTCGGGTCAGTCGAATGAGCAAGTCCAAGTGCATGGCCAAGTTCGTGTATGGAAACAAGAAATAGATCGTTGCCTGAAAACACGAGTCCAATTCTATTCGCCGATGTCGGTCAACATAATTTATCAGTAAATTATCACTGTAAATGAACAATCAGAACAGGTGGCTACCCTGCATAATGATTTTATGATGATGGAAAATCAATTCTTCTGAATTAACTATCAAGGATTCAGCCCCAAAGATGGCCTATCCTGGGTTCATCCCAAGGGACACCCTATTAGCCGGAAAATTGAACTTGGCAATAATGCGTCCAACGTAATGCTACAAGGATCCCGATAAAAGCTTCTTCCATGGATTAACCCCGCTCACCTTTCTTTTCGGGGTGACCGAGATAAGTCCACGGTTCCTCAGCGTCAAAGTGAGTGTCTCCACCAAGGCCTGGGCCTGGATAGAACGCGTGCGCGAGATAGTTTCCAGGTCCATCAAATGGCGAATTATCACCGTGACCTTCATTTCTAATTAGATTTTAAAAAGACTGAGCCACTTACTCGAATTGACGAATTTGATGCGTATATCAGCGGAATCCTTCCACTGCTCATCCTGTATCTCCACTGACAGAAGGGGTCATTCCTCATAAAACATTCCACGCAAATATAAAGCGAATTAAAAATTTACGCTGCGAATTATTTCTGCGCTCTTTAGCCAAGCAAAATGATCCCGAACTAGAGGGATCGGCAAATATTTCTTCCAATGTGATATCGCAGAATTGATCGCTGTCCTGTGCAGGTTCTAATATCATTCTTGGCTTTTTGAATGACTGATCGATTTAGCATCTTAATATTCTGCATGAAAGATTGACAACTCGCTCAAGATCCGCTTCTATTGAAATTGGAATCTCTCTTCCATGATTTCAATCAGAACCTTCCTTGTCAAATTCAAGCCAAGTCTTGGCGTAAAATTTAAAATTGAATACGTTATTTGGTCTCCAGTCCACTTTTGATCGGATTCTAAATATCTCCGACTTCTCGAAGCATGTGGTAGTTTTCTGTCTGTATTGCAAAACTCATCTCCCTTTTCATCAAATTATTTTAAAGGCTCTAAGAAGTCCTTACCTCGTGAATTCCTGCCGTTGATTTCAACAATCCAAAATAAATTAAGTAATGAAACATCAATCTTCAATGTTGATCCGTCTCTTCTATATATTTTCTCTTGAATCTTCTTGGCGATTGAAATCGTTGTCCGTTGTCGCACAGTGCTGTGTGGGTCCCTCGAGAGTTTCAAATTAAAATCCCAAATCTTGGCACTACTGGTGTCCATCTGAGCCTAGCATTCAGCAGCTTGCAAATTTATGCTATAAATTGTTATAAGACTCGAATCAATTCCGAAATTGACATCTATGAGAATCAGAAACAATTTTTAATTGGACTGGAGGGAACAATAACCGTATTGATCTCGATCTGATGATTACCGGATAATCTTGCTTTCGAAGGATCTTACTGTTGACTAGACAAAATTATGATTTAATGATTTGCTGTCTACGCAGATAATATATGCTAATTCAGAATTTCAGAGCAATATTATGATGCTTTGTAAAATTTTCGCTGATGATAACACAAAGAAAACTTGCGCTTATTGTGTGAGCATTATTTTTATTAGCTAAACTCGTAATCATGACGTTTCCGCGACAATTAAACTACTCAAGTCGTAATCTTCCACAGCATCTCAGATTTCAGATATACTTCCTTTGAATATAAATTGCATCTTTTTACTTACAGAGGTTTTAAAAGAAGAAATGAGCTGGAAAATGATTCTATTGTCTTCGCTTCTCTTGCAGAGATTACAGCTGATTACTTAGGTTGCACATCGTCACAGTTCAGGTTCGAAGCTCAGCGGCGGATTTTGCAATCCAGCCAAATGAAAAAAGAAAAGACAGGGCTAATATTGGTTGTGTTTGAGGCTTTATTAAAATAAATTTAAAGCTGTCAAGATGATAACACTGCTGAAAGCCGAACGTGCGTTGATATGCGATCGGTGTGCGATTGTAAGAAGGAACGTGTTAATTAATTTTACAAGAAAAGGGAGTTCGGACAGCCTCTGACGCATTCCCTTTTAATAAGCTGAAAATTATTTAAAAACGCGTTTAAAAGGATTGCCCTAATAACAAAGATGAAATAAATTGCCCGGCGGAAGTTTATGATCTACTTGAAGAGCCCTGCATCGCTAGCACTATCGATGAATGTGCGAATTTTAAGGAGTCAACGGATTGCCAGTGCAAAGGTACGTTTTCTCTGCTGAATAATTCAAGCGAAGGAAATCCTTAATCATTTGATTCTATTACAACTAGGCGTCGACGATCCGGACCTCGTGTGCGAGGATACTTCAAATTGTACATCGAAGAAAAAGTGCTGTCCTGATCCTTCCTTTTTCTACTGGTACAGTAATAATCGTTTTTTCTCAGCTTTATGCGTCCATAGTCATTCGAAATCGGTGACAGAGTACTCTCAAGCGAGGTGTTTGCCGAAGGAAATTGCTTGCGACAGCGATTTATTGCGATTGATGACGGACTGCCGAAATTCGCCCTCGGAGTTCTATAATGTCAGTGACTCCAGATCAATCTCTTTTCAAATATTTATAGAATACCTACTGCAAAGAAGAGCCCGAAGAGGTTTTTTGCGCTGTCGATGAAGTTTGCTCGGTGCAAGATATGATCGACAAGGATAAAAACTCTGCATTATTACCATCGGCTATTTCATCTATCAGTTTACTGATCTTTGCTTTATACTTGTAAATAAATAACGTTAATTTAACTTAGATTGGGGGCAAGTTTTTATTCACAGCTCGCGACTGAACTTTACAAAATATAAAAATTCTTGTCAAATGTGGTTCAGTGACGCGTTTCATTCTTCTTTTCGTAACTTAGTTTCTTAGGCTTGGAAAACTTCGTTTCCGGTTGTAGGATCTTCGAGGCCAGTATGATCAGTAGTTGCCTAAGTTTTAAAGGAAATTATCTGCAAGAATTTTTCGTTCTTACCCTCCACCAGTCCAAGTCGGTAGCCCATGCTGACTCAACAATACTGAATGTATTTTGCTGATCATCATACATTTGAAGTTTGCCATTTACATCAGTAAACACGCTGGTAGCAGGTTCCGATGCGCTCTCATATGAAGCAAAGCAGTTAGTACAAACTGAGGACATGTCGGATCTCAAGCTTCGGCCGTATGCGGCTCCTGCTCGAAGTTGAGAAGCTGTTACCCAGTTGGCTTTGCATTTGTCAAATCGGGAGATTTCTAAATTTAGATTAATATAAATATCTCGAATTTCATTCCTTACTTTGTGGGATATTGGAAATCTGGAAGTTCTGCTCCTTCTCAGCGGTACAAGCTCGATGTTGTTTGCAGCCAGCGTTGACGACCTCTCTGCCGCTTTTTTCGGGTCAAGTATGAATTTATCTTAGAAAACAAAACATTTTTTACAAGAAAAATAGCTTTTCAACCGTTCCTTGAAGTGAACTCGTATTTAACGTAGCAATCCCAATAGTCACCCTTAGGACACAGTTGAACCTGGGTACATGCTGCAAGACTATCGGTATTGTGGCAAAGTGGGCACCATCTTGCGCTTCCAAGAGTAGTTCCTGCGAGAGCAATGAATGGCAAACCAGCGTTTTTGATTTCTTCGTCTTCTGAAGCACCTGGTCGGTTACCGACAGACTTAAAGGAATTATAGATTCAATAGCAGCAGTACATTTTACCTGAGAGCTTTCTCGTAAGTCATCATCAACCTGGTCAGATGCAACAGCAGAGGCACCTCCGATGATGTTTGGTCGATTATTGCTTGGTGCTGGGGCTGATCCAAAGATTGAGGTGAGGTCGAGAGTGCCGAGAGAGCCGAGGGCAGATTGAATACTGTCCAAGTTAGAGAAGTCGACGACTTCTTCCTCTGTTGTTGTGGTTGTGGTCGTGGTTGTAGTAGTCGTAGTAGTTGTTGTAGTTGTTGTGGTTGTTGTCGTGGTGGTGGTTGGTGGGACAAGGGTAATAACTTGATCTCGGAGGTTAGTCTTGACGTTCATCGTATTGTAGTCGACGTTAGCGGTAGACAAGAGGCCTTCGAAAAGTGGGCCAACAATTTCATCGCCGGATGGCTCTGGAACGTCACCGGTCAATAAGTGGATAAGAGTAATCTTAACTCGGTGAGTAGGGTCGACGTCTCGTCTTCGTCGTCGTAGCGGTTCAACAGCGACTTGCATTCCCTTGATATCAAGTGGTCCAGATTGCATTCGCTGCTGAACTTCTTGCTTGAAAGCGTCCTCGGATGATTTGAGCTCGGCAAGGAATTCAATGTCGTTTCGCATGAATCTGTTTCTGATAGGCTCTGGCGTTGTAGTTGTAGTTGTGGTGGTTGAGGTCGTGGTTGAGGTAGTAGTGGAGGTTGTTGTGACAATGACGGGTGCCTCAGTAACGACTGGAGCATTTCCACCGAAAAGTGCATTCAAGTCAAATTGTCCAAGGTTATTGAAAACCGAGTTGAGATCGGAAAGATTATTGAGGTCAAGGATCTGGGCTTCTGTTGTTGATGTGGTTGTAGTCGTAGTTGTAGTTGTCGTTGTCGTAGTAGTTGTCGTTGTCGTAGTAGTAGTTGTCGTTGTTGTTGTAGTTGTGGTGGTGGTTGTAGTTGTGGTTGTCGTTGTCGTTGTGGTGGTGGTGGTGGTGGTTGTCGTTGTCGTTGTCGTTGTGGTGGTGGTGGTGGTGGTGGTGGTGGTGGTGGTGGTGGTTGTTGTGGTGGTTGTCGTGGTGGTAGTGGTTGTGGTGGTGGTTGTGGTGGTGGTTGTGGTGGTGGTTGTGGTGGTGGTTGTAGTAGTGGTTGTTGTAGTCGTGGTGGTGGTTGTAGTTGTAGTAGTGGATGTTGTGGTCGTTTCTTCAGGTTCAGCCGGGGCAATGTTTATTTCTTGCTGTTGCTGAGGAGCTGGCGCGCCAAACATACTGAAGATGTCAGCTGGTCCATTATCACTGTTTCCGAAAAGACTGGCAAACATTGTGTTGAAATCGAAATCAGCTCCGGCAGCTGGTGCTGCAGGTGGTGGTGGAGGAGGTTGAGTTGTGGTCGTAGTAGTTGTGGTAGTCGTGGTAGTTGTAGTAGTAGTTGTTGTGGTCGTGGTAGTTGTAGTCGTTGTCGTAGTTGTGGTTGTAGTCGTAGTTGTAGTTGTAGTCGTCGTTGTGGTAGTAGTTGTTGTAGTAGTTGTGGTGGTAGTTGTTGTTGTCGTGGTAGTTGTAGTCGTAGTCGTTGTGGTTGTAGTTGTTGTTGTCGTCGTTGTAGTTGTCGTTGTAGTCGTAGTTGTAGTTGTAGTCGTCGTTGTGGTAGTAGTTGTAGTAGTAGTTGTGGTAGTAGTTGTGGTAGTAGTTGTTGTCGTCGTGGTAGTTGTAGTCGTAGTCGTTGTTGTTGTAGTAGTTGTTGTTGTCGTCGTGGTCGTTGTACTCGTAGTCGTTGTTGTAGTTGTGGTTGTAGTTGTTGTAGTAGTTGTTGTTGTCGTCGTGGTAGTTGTCGTTGTAGTCGTTGTTGTAGTTGTAGTCGTTGTTGTAGTTGTAGTCGTCGTTGTGGTAGTAGTTGTGGTAGTAGTAGTTGTCGTCGTTGTCGTTGTTGTGGTAGTGGTAGTTGTGGTTGTAGTTGTTGTCGTCGTAGTAGTTGTTGTAGTTGTAGTTGTAGTTGTGGTAGTAGTTGTTGTCGTCGTTGTAGTCGTAGTTGTTGTTGTAGTTGTTGTTGTAGTAGTAGTCGTACTGGTTGTTGTAGTGCTTGTTGTTGTTGGAGCCTCTGTTGTTTCTTTTTTGTTTTTATTTTTCTTATTCTTCTTTCCCTTCTTATTGGGTGCCTTATTCGAAGAAGGAATTTGAATATCTGCGTTGTTTCCTTGTGTGTTTGTTGCAGCAGCAGGAGCCCCGCCTCCGAAATTCGCGAATGGGTCAGATGGAGCAGCGAAATTAATAGGAGAAGCAGGGGCGGCAGGGGCTGCTGGGGCTACTGGTGCAGCTGGGGCTGGTAGTCCTCCTACGGCTGGTCCTCCAGCACCAGGTCCACCAAACATGGAGAAAATATCTCCTCCGCCTCCAAACAAGTTTGCGAACATTGAGTTGAAATCGAATGCATTTCCTTGCTCTGGTGGGGCCTGCTGTTCAGCTGGAGCACCTCCTCCGACTGAAAGAATTATCTAAAGTCCAGTTTATCGTTTTAACTTACATAAGTTCTGGCCAAGCGCCGCTGTGACGAAGAATAATAAGTTGAACTTCATCGTCTATTCTATCAGCTGGTTTCACCTAAAAATGTTCTTTTAAAGTATCCTGAATAAGTACGTTAATATTATTTTGTTAAAAAATAATTATAGTTTAATTCAAAAGAGGTTTTCTAATATTTATTCAAAATAAATTTTATGTTGACGAATAAAATCTAAATTATATGAAAAAATCTTCGTTGTTCTTCATTTCAGGAATCTCTTTTTCGATAATCAAGTGCTTGTACCTCTGATAGTTTTTTTTTCTTTTGAAGGAAGACAATTAACAAAGTTGACAACTCTTACTTTTGCAAGCTGGAGTTGCTTTTTATATCATTAAATGCCATCTAGAGGCGGAATATAACCGCTGTGACAAGAGTTCTAAACCGCTATGTCAGGTGTGATATTTATAGGAACTAATATCAACAGCAAAAAGTTATCTGCATTGAAATACCGATTCGGTGACTGTGGTCATTACAAATAGACATTGAGTAGAGAAATTTATTCCAAGACATGACAAATAAAATTTAAAGGCCGATCTCATCAGTGTACCACTGGCGTCCTTCTGGGAAAGCGATGTTGGTGTAGACTCCCGCAATATTGACGTCGCATTTGCCGCTTCCCCATGAAACAGCACCGAGAAGAAGGTTGTCACCGCTCTCTGGATCCTTGACGACCAAGGGTCCACCAGAATCACCCATGCAGCTAGTAGAGCCCTGACCGCCGCAGCACTGCATTCGTGGGGTGTATTTGCCGAGGATAGGGTTGATGGTTGGGTCGCCCCAGAATCCGACGCAGGTATCCCAGCTGTTAAGTGGAAGCTCGACAAATTGCATTCGGTTGGGAATGTTGATTGGATCGCCGCTAAGAAGTCGTAAAAGAAGTTATTTAGAAAGGTGCAGCTTACTTGGAATCGTGGGCAGAATAGCCCCATCCAGAAGTAGTAGCAGTTTCTCCGTAGAGCAGATTGTTGTTTTGCGAAGCAGAGTTAGCGGGAACAAGCTGGATTGGCTGAACAGTCTCACTGAAAGAAAGAGCCTCCTTGAGGATCATGTAGGAGTAATCGTAATCGATGGCTCGGGCATCATAGTTGGGGTGTCCTCGGAAAACCTCTACCTCGGCGAGGTTATCGTTGCTTCGCCAGTCGTTGGTACCATAGGCAACGATGACTCGGGTGGCGTCAAGAACGCAGTGAGCTGCGGAGATGATGTATTTGGAGCCACCGATTGAACCACCGCACATGTGAGAGCCAGGCTGGCCGAGTTGGATTCGTCGCTGGGAGATTTGCCAGGGGAACTGACCTTCAGCAGCCTAACAGTTTATTTACTAACAGTCTCTTTGAGCTTATAAGTGTACCTCGGAGCCTCCAATAATTCTGGGAGCATTGGTGTCGTATCGTGGGCTCTTGAAACTTGGAACAGCCAAAGCCGAGCCAACTAAACCGAGAATCTTGACCATAATTGCAAAGGACTAACTAGCTCTTCCTGACGCAAATGTGACTTTAGAAGATGACCGCGGGGAGCTTTTGGGCACGAACACGTGTGTTATTCCCACCAACTTTGGCGAAAATGGAATCAAATGATTGATTATGCAAATTGCGCAAGAAATTAGATGATCACAGACAATTTGGCTTGGCGCGTTGCAAAATCACGACCCTTCCAACTGTCCAAATGTGGTCAAGCTTTGGACAGATCCCTTTCTCAAAAATTTCAAAGACGCCCATTTAGTTTCAGAATTAAATATCTAGCAAAATTTTTTGCGAGACTTCAAATGATTCTATTTTTTCTACTTTTCTGGTGGACAGATCCAGCGGCTGCTTTAATATACGGCGAAGATATACAAAGAGTGAAACTAAGAAATTTCAATCCAACTCTACCGAAAAATCTCCAATGCAAGGTATGATCATAATTTCCTTCCCTTCCAATTACGTAAGAACTAAGAGACCCCTCCCGATTTCACAGCAAAATCGCTATCAGCAATCCTCTCGCATCATCAATGGTCAGCGAGCTGATTGGAACTGGCCTTTTATCGTTCGAATAAAAATTCAAAAGAACAGATCTTACTGTGGAGCGTCAATTATCAACCCTGAATATGTCATTACGGCGGCTCATTGCGTTGCTCATGATAAAAAAGTAACCCTGACTTTTGGCGACCAAGTTTTACATGAAAAAGAGACGAGAGAGCTTTCTATGGATTCAGGAAGGAGTTTGAGAGGAAACTGCTCCAGCTGGAGCGTCTAAAAATAAGCAGATTATAGTGCTATAGTGCGCATCATATACGGCTGTAGACAGTTACTGTTTGTATATAATGCGAATTGTGAACATCTTCACACTAATTTTTTAATCACGAGGAAAATAATTATTCCGAGGTTATTTTGACTTTATTATGGTTTCCCTCGAAATCTCTAGAAACAGCCGAATTCATCATTCACCCAAGATATTCTCCAACGACCGGTCAAAATGACATTGCTCTAATAAAACTACCAAGGCCAATCGCATATTCTTCCAATATTTCACCCGTTTGCTTACCTTACAAGCAAGAATTTCAACCTGGAACAGATTGCTTTATCGCCGGCTGGGGCGCCCAGGACGAAAGTCACAAGAGAGGAGTCGTTTCAAGTCAGCTGATGGAGGCTCGAGTGCCGCTGCTTTCTGGAGAAGGAAAGGGGTTGAGCTCGAAATTTTACTGAAGCAAATTGTGAAGTGTGTATTTTCGAATGCGCAAGATAACCGGACCTAACCCCTTTGAAGTGTGCGCACGTGGAACGTCATACGGGACTTTATTCAACCCGCAAGTGCATATCTGCGCGGGTCACATGCTCGGCGGGCGGACTGATGCCTGTCAGAATGATTCAGGTGGACCTCTTGTCTGCCTCGACAGAGATAACCAACCGGTTCTCGTCGGAATTGTCAGCTTTGGCAAAGGATGCGCGCGGCCGAATTACCCAGGCGTTTACTCAAATGTCGTTAGTTACACAGAATGGATTCACCAGCAAATTTACGATAACAACTGGCGAAGCATTTACGACCAATACAAGCCCAACAACTGCGGATCCAAAAACATCGGAGCCACGGAAATGAGCTCGAGGACAGAAGCGTCAACTATTTTAGTAACTAGTGGTGATACGAAATGCTTTGGAACTGTTATTAGCGAAAATTTTGTCATTTTTGCGATCGACTGCGTTACTGACGAAAAATTACTCAAGATTTTCTCCGTCTACGATGAATTGACCATCAAGAAAATTTTATACGATGATTACGGTAAAAATCAAACCAACCAATTGTCGTCATCGTTTCTTTTTCAAGGGAGCTTGGCAATGGTAGAAACAGTGGAAACTTTAGAAGTGCAAATGTGCGTCAGCGAGTCAACACCAGGTACGAATGAAGAATGCCTCTCACTTGATTCAGAATACTTCCCGAATTTTTACCGGACGTCGCCCTGTCCAGCCGGCAGTGCTGAAACAACTTGCTTTGATAATATTCCTTCCAGGTTGATTACGAACATGCTAAGGTAAAAAAATTCTTCAATGAATTTGCCATAACTCCTAATAGTGTTCCTATCATCTGCGGCAACCGACTGGTCTCATTCTACCTGGATACCGAGTCAATCCAGTTCATGAGTCTTCAACAATCGCGAAAAACCATCACCGCCGCCATCGAAAAATCAGATCTCAACAAGTTTCTGAAGAAGACGACAATCCCTTCATTCAATCATTATTCATGGGGCGTCGGCAAGTTCATTCATTGGGGATGCAAATTAAATGCCTGATTATCTTTTTTAGAAAGCCGCAAATTGCTCCGGAAGAAAACGTTATGGTGACATATGAGTATCAGTATGATTACACGGAGGTGGACGGCGAGGAAACTGCGGAGGATTTTCAGGACTATGAAAGTCGCGGATCCAAGAAAAATCGAAGCCTGAGAAGACAGCTTCTAAAACCCAAAGAACAAGTATTTATCTTTTAATTATTTTGACGTAAGTGAACTAGACCTAAAATGAGTTCTTAGACTCGGAAAAGAATCTGCAACGAATCTTCGAACGTGTGAAAATGTCGAGGAAACATACGATATTGTCCCTGACGATGTCATAACAACCTGCGAGAATACAACTAATTCGTGTGAATTTTCATGCTCCACTGTTGGACAAATCCCAACCATCGCAAGAGCAACGTGTAAAAATGAAAAGCGCAAGAAATGGGAGCCAAAACCAAAAGAACTGGCTCTGTCGGTTGCGCCAGACCAGAACATCAGACAAAGTGTGGCCCAATAACGCGCCATTTCGAAGTCGACTTTGATTCCGGCGTCAATATCGACTGCAACAAGAATCGATGTTGGATCAGTTGCCCTGAAACCAAAGTCAACACTCTTCCTCGCTGGACGAAAGAAGTCATCTGTAGAAATTCTGTGAGGAATATTTGGAATATCAAGAAGTCAATCAACATCGCCTGTGTCAACCCTTCTCTTCGAGCAAGAGAAGAAAGTCTCAAATGCGGCGCTTTAGAGGACTTCTACCCTTGGTACAAGAAATCGGACATAACTGCTATTTGCTCTGGAAGAAGAGAAAAATACGAGCAATGCGATTTATACTGTCCCGATGGAACCAGACCGAAAAGAAAAGGAGAAGTTTTTGATTCTGTCATTTGCCATCGGGGAAAGAGGAAGTTCGAGCCAGCTCTAGAAGAAGCTCCGGTTTGCGGATAAAAACTTTCTTTCACTGTATATTTTCTGTAAATATATTTTTTTACGATTCATTAGCCGATTGTTTCCGAGAAATCAATAGCTGGTAAAATTCTCAGTATTACACCTGCGGTCGAATTTATAGCGCTGGAATGTGTTATGTGAGCGTGTCTTTGCAGAATCGACCTTTTTGCAAAATGGCTATCCTCAGCGGTGGCTGATCCGGCACAACATGCGAAATAGGTAAATTCCACATTTGACGGGGCGATGCCATGAAGGCTTACCGCAACCTATTCAGATCTACTGGTTATAAAAATAGTGTCAGCCGTTTTCCAAAAGGTCATTTAGAAGCTTTCCAAAAGCAGTGAGGCCATGTTTTTTGGCAGTTAATATTATGTAAATCAAACATTCTCGAAGAGTTCATTTAACATGGAGTTCTGTAAATGTTCAGCAATTAAAGCCTCGCATTCAAAGGCAAGACAAGCTAGAATTTAGTTTCACTGAATTTCATGTCTCAAAATTTCGTCTAGTGGCCGCAGTTGACCGTGACGCCCTCAAGTGGTGCTCTTCTGATAAGGTACGATGCTGTACTCAGCCAGTTCAACACTTTATCGCCCAGAAAACTTAGAAAGGAAATGCTTCTTTTCAAATATTTTTTGTTCTTTGGCGAGATTTTCGGCGGTTTTAATTTCGAACTCAAGAGACTATTCTATCCAGATGATAAACTGAACCCGAAGAAAGAAAAGCGGCTCAAACGAAAACAAGAGAAACAAAGACAACTGAATCAATGCCTCGATGTTCCGAATGGATTTGTAACGCAATTTGCCGATTTGTTTCTGGTAAATTGCCATCAGGGCTTCTGCTTGGGAGCAAATACAGGGGCACCTTCAATTGCGATAATGGAGAGCTCAAGCCAAAAGCCGAATGCACATGTTGTTCAAATAGCTGCGATGGAGACTTGCCAACTGATCCAGAGACAACTTTTAGGCCGCCTATTTCTACTGGGACGGAAAAATATAAATTTTCGGTTTTGACAAAACATCGTAAACGTAATATTTTCGAAAATCTAAAAGTGCAGTTATGTCAAGCTTGAACTGCCATTCAAGAATCTTGAAAAAATTTTGGTTTTTACGATTCTAGTGCCCAGGCGGCGAGATCTAAGAAAAAGTTACGAACTCGCCTAGGGACCAGGGGTACTTATTTTTTCGGATTTTTTTTGGGCTCAATTATTCTCTATGATCCGAGGATTGTCATGATTGCTTCAGATCGAAAATTACTCATCGCAATCCTGAAATATTGCGCAATTTATTATTTTCTCATATAATCTATTAAATTATAAAACCAATGCAAATTATATTGAATATATGGCCATGCTCGGCCGTTATATGTCCACTTTATGCCGAATTCGGTCGAGTTTGGCCGGAGGACTTCCTCGAGGACCACCCTGGTTGAAAACTAACTGCTGGAAGATCAATATTCTGAAAATCAACAAAAAGCCCTGAAGGGCCATCTATTGCCATTTTCGGATATCTTTAGTCACTTTCTGCTGGAAGATGTCCCGGAAGACACTTTTGCTGGAAGAAGAACTGCTTGAAGACCAAAATTAGAAAAATAATATAAATAGCCGTGGTAAGCCCTTAATTGCCAATTTGGGTCGACTTAGGCCATACAATGCCGGAGGGCCTCTTGGAGGACCCTCTTGCTGGACAACAAACAACTGGAAGACCAATATAAAATATGTTTCCTTTCTGATAAACTTATGCCAATTGCCTAAAAACTCAATCAAAACTCATTCTCTTCTTGCATGCATGAAGATAAAGAGGTGTTAAAATGGAAACTAAGTCGCGCGATGTCTTGCTGTGCCGACTTCTTCAGAGGATTGGAGGTGAGAAAATAAAAGTCTTCGGGATCGTGCCGTACTACTATCAGCTGCTTTTATCAGTTGTTCAAGGCATATTTAATCAAGTTGTGGACCAGTAATTTCAACAACAACATGAAACTTTCAGTTTTTCTTCAGTTTGTTCTCGCTTTTATAGTGGCCAATTTTGTAAATGACTGCTTAAAAGACAACAAAAAAGAAATAACTGAAACGTTTAAATGGTTTTTTGGTACAGAGACGTCAACTGAGAATGCGACAGCAACTAGAGAACGTCGGTCTGCTGAACAAGAGGAAGTCGACCATAGAAAATTGTCATTCAACGTTGAAGACAATTTTTTAACGACGTACGTTAACATTAATTTTATTTGGGGGATCAGTCAAGCTGATAGATTCGGAAAACTACTTCTGGCGCTCATGAGTTAGTCACCGTGACCCAGAATGGAAGAGCCGATGACGCACTTGCTCTGAATAAGTAACAGAAATACCTTAATATTTTTGGCATCCATTTTATTGATTTTGTAGTCAAAGAGGAGGGCAGACTGAAACAGACCAGAAAGGCACTCAGCTGGCGCCATACTTGACACTACTGAATTGAATATATGGAGTGTCAAAAGTAACAGAAAATGAAGCAAAAAAATCCAGAATATGTTATAAATATCCAAGTTGAGCAATTTAATTTTTCTATTTTGTGTTTTGCAAATTAATTTCGAAGATGGATCTTATTTTACATACAGTTATTCTTAATCAGAGTCAAAAATTTGAATAGCGCTACATAAACTTAATTGAAGCTTTTCTTTTTGTCTCTTTATTCAGATGACATTTCAAGCCTCTTAGCTCTTTAGATATTTTGGTATTCATGAGCTAGTCACCGTGATCCAAAATTAATATTTTAATAATCCTCTTAATAAATGACAAAAGAAAGCAATAAAAGCATCATCAATTCCAATTATAGTTGATTATTTTGTTTGTTTATTTGAATTATTGTAAATTTAAAATATATATATTTGACATTTTGGTCATCATAAGTTAGTCACCATGATCTTTAATAAATTGATACTACGAATAACTTTCAAATCATTAAAAAATAGATCTTCATTCAATTTTTGAAAGAAATTGGCCATCCTAGAAATTAATAGGCAATTAAAATTATACCTCTCGGCTTAAAGTGGATCTCATATGAGTATAATGCGTTCTCTTGAGTTGAAAAATAATTATATAATTAATTTATTCAAAATTTCAGTCAACACCACGCTCGATTTACATGTTGGATATCATGAGTTAGTCACCGTGATCCAAAATTTTAAAGTTGATGATTCTTTGAATAAATGTCAAAGATAATAGAAGTTGTCTTTATGATTTACCAAGCTTATACCACATTTAAGGATACATGATTCAAATAATTTGGTCATAAGTCAACAAAAAATGATATCGTACACACTGGAGATGAAATATCCTGCGCCATCACCAATGAATATTGAGTTTTCGGATTCGGTGAACAATGAGAAAAATCCAGCCGATCTTTCTTGTGGCATATTTCTAGGATCGGTGACATAATTTTATTTTTAATATAGCCATAAACACAAATTGTCACTTTGTTGAAGCTCATTTGCTCTCTCGAAACATCTATTTGATTGTTGAAACTTTTTCAACCTGAATGTTGAAAGCGAAACTGCAGAAGATATCGAGCTAATGAATCCTGAGTTGCGAAAATACTTAAATTCGATCACGAGTCAAATAATATCGTCAGACGGCTGCACTCGGCGCCAACTTTTTCAATTATCTTTAAGGAGCGGAAGCTAGATTGATTATTTACTGTATTGAAATTGAATAATTTTGAGCCTCCTATAAAGATCTCGACAAACGAGCGAGCCAATAAAAGATACTTGTATCGACATTCTTATTGCATCTTTTCAAAGGTTCATCGTTTTTCGTTCTTCACTGGACAGAGAAGACAATTTGCTTCGACAGTTAATGATGAGAAACTTTATCGTTAGTTTCTCTTCTGATGAAAAAGAAAGACTTTTTCACTTCGAAAAACTTCAAGCTTAATAAACATCAGCGCGCTGAGGGATCCAAAACCTTCAATGAAAGAATAATGGATGGAGAATTCGTTTTTGTAGAGAAGAAAAGCTTCTTGAATTACGATTGGCTTCGTCTTTCTTGGATACCCTTAAAGATTCGATTAAATCATCGTCGATTTTCGATTACATGAGTCACGACATGTCTGATGACATAGACGATGAGTCTGGAGGAAAGGGAAGACGCTCATTCGATTTTCGCAAGTCTATCGATGAGCTCAGCTATAGTTTGCCATACTTTGGTTCTTATCGAGGTAATTTTTAAGATTAAGCATCAAATAATCATATTGTAGCGCATAAACAGACCGATGATCTCGAGCGCCGAATAAGTTCTGCTCTAACGGAAATTGAGGGAAATGAAAAGAGCATCGCTTTAGCTGTTGGAAAAATACGGGCAGAAGCATTGAAAAACGACGAGTCTCTATTACTTCAGGCAAGAAGTAATTCCATTGAGCTGATGGATGCCCTTGAGGATCATCGTCAACGCTACAAAAAACTTTCAAACTTTGTGAGATGTATCTTGACAAAAAGTCAGCCATGCGCTGATATAGGTATTTTTAACCAATAGCTTCGTTCAATTTATCTTTTTTAGACTATCACTCGCAAGGTTATTTGAAGGCGCTCTGTCGAGGTAGCCAAAATCAAAATACGACTGTCGCGGCTCAGTTAGAGATAGAAAATTCATGCGAACTTATTGGTAAGCTTGAGTAACCTTATCTTCATTAATTATATTAAAGTCGGAAATTATTTATACGCAATCGATGAGCCGCATGTAAGTCTCTACAAAGACAATCAGACCTTTATTGGACTACGAGTAACAAGTAATCTGAAAGACTATTCAAGATTTTCTATTATTTTGTTTAGTGGAAGTAAAAATGCCATCTGTTATAAGACGATACCATGAAGTCAAAGTTGAATCAAGAGGACGTATAAATTTCGATTCGTACGAAGTTCCTGATTTGAACGACGTCATCATCGTTCGCGAATATTCAAATAATGAAAATAGTTTCAGATCTTTCCCGAGAAACAAGTTGTATGAGAAATTTTGAAATTTAATTAAAATGCTCCTAGTTGTCAACAGGGAATCGGAGAGGCTTATCTCTGTCCATTGGCTTCTTCAAAACCAGGATTCGGGATGTTTCAGTACATGCGAATCTCTCAATCACCTTTTGAATTCGGTCGCACACACTACCACACGAATCGAGTCTGTATAGAATCGGGAAAGCAATCTTTTGCTGTTATAAAAAAGGAAGAAGGCATTGAAAAAATAAGAAGCCAAGGTAAAAATAGAGCTTTTGAAAAATATTGACATTATTTAAGCTGGAATCATCTGTTTGAACCGCAAATTCCGAACCTACACAGCCGAAATTAAATCAAGAACCTTTATTATTCCAAAAAATTGCATCAATTACTTTGACTCCCGATAGCTTGAATGATTTGTATCAGTTCTCTTCTTTGACCCAAGAGACTTATTCTTGGTCCCATAGTGCCTTGACGCTTTTCGCAAATGGTCTCAATCTTTCTTCGTTAACTTACGAAAAGATTGATACTTTCATGTCAAGTTCACGAAAAAGTCCTATTAATTCTGTTATATCTTTTTTCGACATTTTAAAAAGTGACATTAAGCTCTTTCTGATTGTTGTCATGATTATCTTCTCGTTCTTGTTCATTTTTCAATTTGTATTACAAAATTATAGAGAATAAAAGTATTGATATGAATTGAAATTATATTATAAAAATTAAGATTGGTCCTCAGAAACAAAGACATGATTTTGACTTGTTTGTTCACCGTCAGGTAGATAACACATTTGTTCTTTCAACGTCACTTTTATAGTTATGCTGCTCCAATCGGCGAGATCGAACTTAATGGCTTCGAAATGACGATGATTGGTCTTCAGCGCCACCTTTATCATCTGCTTATAAGTCCAAGACTCTTTCAAATTATTTTCTTTGCCTATCTCTTAAAGTTTGCTAAGAAAAATTACAAATACGTTTGCTTTGTCTTTTTCATATTTTTCGCCGAATTTCTGTATGACAAATATATAATGAAATAAATATGACGTTCGATTATAAACTTTCTTGTTTAAGAATGATCTTGTTTTATGTTCTTATTGGAACTCTTGTAGCGATCTTCTTAACGTCCTTTGTTCTAATGACTCATGTCCAAGGAAAAAATGATCCAGCAAGATTAATTGTTGGTCCTCTCGTTATTATGAAAGACATGACAGGTAATTTTTTGTCAAACACAGTCATGAAAAAAATTTAGAATTTTCCGAATTTAAACAGTGTTCAAAATGCGCAAATTTCTTCAAAAAATGCTCTATTGATGATCATGAAAATACGTGCACTGGTAATGACATGTTAACTAAAAAAAATAATATATTTTTAAAGGAACCAAATGTGTTAGTTGCGGCATTGTTTTTCCATTTCCTGACGAATACAATGAACATCTTTATGGAAAGTGCAGATACAGACGTTATTATGATTCACCTCAGGAGTTAACTGTGCCAAAAAAAATGCCTCAACCTGGTACGATAAATCATATTTTCCATTGATATTTAATCTTTTATAAGGTCGACTCAGTCAGCGAAATAAACGAATACAATGTGTCTTTTGCTTACAAAACATCGCAAAGACAGAATTTTACAAAAATCATAAAGAAGAATGCAATGGAATAAAATGCAGATGCTGTCTTATGAGTATTCCTGCATCCGTTTTTCCATCTCACGCAAAGCTTTGCACGCTTAACTTTCGTAAAGATCGCAAATCCGACAAAACAATGGACGAGATTTTGGAGATATTCGAAAATGATGTCAATCTCGATGATCCGAAAAAAAAATATTCAAAAGAAGACAGAAAACGACGATATGAAGAAACTAAACTTAATAAAGAAATAAGTGAAGAAGAAAAATTCATCAATCGGAAAATTCTACGACAAAATCCATCTTCAGAGAAGACTATCAAGCTAGCGGCAACAAGAATCGAAGAAATACTCAAGTCTCTAGATGAGACGACGATTTCATCTGTGTTCTTCTCGCTGGGACTACTTGACATTCGTTTATGCAAGGATTTCGTAAATCGATTTGGAGAAATATCATCAGATGCAAAGAGATCTTTTCTTGCTGCTCTTGTTCCAACGAATCCTGATGAATCTTCTATCCCATACATTGTCAAATCTTTGAGCAAAATAAATGTTAGTAAACATTCAACACTCACCGCAATTAGCGATCGACCGAAAATTTTGGCTCATCAATCTGTCCGAAAAAACCGAAGTGAGTTACTGACTGTTGACGAAAAAAGAAAAATAGCGAAAACGTGGTTGGAGAATTCATGTCCTATCGTTTCGAAAAATCGCTCAACGATGAACTTGAGAAAATCAAAAGTCGAGGATTTTTGGCTTCAAATTTATAATGAAATTGGTGCTTTTTACGAAACGAAGAAGTTCAAGAAAGGCGACGAAGAGATTGTTAAGGTGCAAAAATTTATTTTGTCGACGACAACGCATGAAGTTTATGCGCTTGCACGTGTGAAGTTGGGATACTTTGTTTCGGAACATCTTCTGAATAAATTTCGTCCAAAAAACGTTGTTGTGAGGAACAGTGATAATTACTGGGGTCTTCAATGTCAATGCGAGAACTGTACGAATGGCGAATCTGCGATTAACTTTATTAACAAAGTTCGACGAGAATGTTTGTTAGAGGAAGAAAGAAAATCATATGAATGGGTGACACTGGAGAATTTTTTCAAGAAAACTGTTTGTGGTGCTTCAATTTTCGACAATTTCCACTGCGCAGATATTAAAAAACATAATCGTAAGTTTTTTTTTGATTCATTTATTGACACCATTTAAAGAATGCTTCCGTCACCTGAAGTACGATAAATCTTGTGAACGATGCAATCACGTTTGCGACGCGAGCGCTGTCGAAGACATTATAAAGGATCTTTTATCAAATAAAAAGGGATCGAAACATTATCGAATACCCCACTTTAAGGTAGAAAATAAGCAGAACTAAATAATAATTGACATGTCTTAAGGTTCAAGACAGCAAGGAAATCATTTGGGTACCTCAAGGTTCCGAAACCGCTGTTATGACTTACGAAGAAGCTGTTGAATTTTGTTCTCAGAGCCTTAAAAAAATGCATGCTCATCATTTCGACAGAAAACTGTCGCACGAAAAACGCATCAAATGTAACGCCGGTGAAGTCGAGCTCGATCGAAATCAAATTTATGTTGAGGTTTGCTTACATTTTGATTTATTTAGTTAAATATGCAATAGTTCGATTATGGAAAAAGTTTTGGTATACTGCCATCAAGAAGAACCCAAGGACAGTTTCTGGTAAGGATTTAAATTTCGATATCGAATCCTTATATATATTTTTTTAGAATAGTCAAACAGTTGCTAGCCTGACTTACGTTTTTTCTGCCTACGATTTTGATGAAGAAGAATGGTTTAGATACGTCTTCCACGGGCTATCCTATGAGAAAGATATATCAAGCATCAAGATTCTTGAAGACCAAGCATTCGAGAGAGCGGCTAGCCGGGGTGTTGACCTTACTGGTCGAAAAATTCTTGCTGTCAGCGATAATTCTGGTGGCGAATTTAAGGAAAGGGTCGACGAGAAAAAATAACGTTTGGTTTTCGAGATTTTTCGGTTACGAGATACCCCAACTTTGACCGTTTATTGAAATTTTTTGGGTTTTTCCGCATTTCTGAGACAGAAATCCCGATTCTCGTCGACCTCCCCCTTAAGAATCGCTTCAGCCTTTCAATCTTGGAAAGTCTTCGTCCTACGTGCTTACGGTTTAAATGTCCGAGTCATGGCAAGCTAGGATAAGCAATTTATGCTGATTTTATTTTGAATCAAGAATTTCAAAAAAAAATAATTGCAAATGCTTATTCGCTTCAAGTCTCTTATTGATGGTTATCATGGTTTTATTCCAAGTGTAGCTGACAAGTACAATTGCATTGATGAAGGATTAGATGTACCGGAGTTAATTGAGAAACTGAAAATTGAAGAGGATCGATTAAGAGCTGAAAGACCGTACGAAAGATACTTCGAGCGCATTTTCGTAAATCTGGATGACTACGAGGGATTGGAGCGCAGAGAAGTGTTTCCTTCGCCTTTTCACTGCCGAAGAGTGCGGATGGCTTGTTATTCGGAGGATCGATCAAAAATTCTTTTTACAAATACGATTTGCCCTGCAAACTGTATTCCCTGCGCTTCTGGTGACTTTTATCATTGCGAAACAACGACTCGTGAGGTACTTGAGCGATCTGTGAGACACGCTGAACCTCGGGAAAGAGAAAAGAAGAAAAAGAATTCTTCTCAAAACAGGAGTCAAAGCCAAAGCCAGAGCAAAGTGCAAACTCAACGTGATAGTCAGGTTTGGAAGAGTTCGACGATTTCAGCCAATGATGATAGCGTCGAAATAACAATTGATGACGATGAAATAATTGCAAAAAAGATTATACAACCCCTTCCAAAAATCATCGATCCGAAGAAAGGAGAAGAAGACATATTACGAATTTCTCCAAAACTCTCTTTACCCGAAACAAATATCGATAATGGAATGTTGAAAGAAGCGATAAAAGAAATGACAAAAGAAAAGAGTTCAGATTACAAGAAAGAAATCAATGATCGTCGAAATGCCTTCAAAGCGAATAAACCGTATCATTTGGACCTTTTGGCGCATATAATTAATTTAATGCAAACCGAAATTCCTCAAAATTGTCTCGTTGTCGATCCAAACAAAACTTCTGCAATTCTTGAAGAAGCAAAGAATGACATTAATAATTTCCTGCCGAAATTGTTACATTTCTATGACTGCGACATAGAAAGCATCAATCGAATCGTCTTCACCTTTCTGCTGAATGATCAGTCCTTCAGGGCAAAATCTTTTATTGGAATTGGGAGACGTAAGGGACATTATGTCGTCGTTGGTTTGTTAAAAGACGAGAAAAAAATTATTCTTTATGATCACGAGAATGCTTATAAAGATGATTATTGGAATTATGGTAAGTAATTATTATTATGAAAAAATAAAACAATTTTCTTCAGTTGGCGAAGTTGTCACCAAAATATACAGTCATTTATGGGGAGATAATTTTGACATCTTCATTCCAGAGACGATGCCCCAGAATGCTGATGACTGTGGACCTCATTGTATTTTAAATACTGAAATTCTGTCCACTAAAAATTTCAATTTCATGAAATCGCCATATAAATTTACTCCTGCTGACATTTTAAATCTGCGGCAAATGCATCTCAAATCATGGATCAATAAGAAATATGAAAAAACTGCATATTTTGAATAAATATTTAATCAATAGATCGATGAGGTGAATGTCCTTAGTCTTTTTATTGTAATGAGAAGTTATTAAAAATTCAAAGGAACAAGAGAATTAAAGCAGAAGTTTTTTTTGAAGAATTTGATACGCTATCAATTTTCTCAAGGTTGACGCGTGCTTTTGGGTAAAGGCGAAGACAGCATCGCGCGAAAGGTATTCTGCGAATGTCATAGCGAAAATTCCACAATCTTGAATATATTTAAATTTATGAAATTTTGCATAAACAAACCGAAATTATTCATCTGTCGAGGGATGTTTTCGGCGATTGATTCTATCTTCCAGTCCTGACTGAGAGGTTTTTCTTGTTTTAGCAGATGCTCGGCCTTTATAAAGGAATTCGATCAAAACATAAAGTTCAATAAAAATACCTTTAAGTATTCAAAAAGAGTCGTTACGCACTCAGTATTGTATGCCCCTAATGAATCAAGGTAGCAAAGTCTTTTTCTTCTCATATCTGCATAAGCAAGAGTCCAATGATTTGGTTTCTTAGGAAAAGGCTCACTTGGAGTGGGAACAATCATATTTATCGGAAAGAAGACTAAATCGGATTGAAAAATGTTGAATTTTTTCGTCCATCGCTTCACAGAGTTGGGTCCGTGTTCTTTAAGCTTGGTGTAGAAGAAGCTACTCAACGATTTGATCCGAGGCATCGTTGAAAGTGTTTGGGATCGCATCTCGATCAATTTTAAGTAAAAATTGATCACCTAAAGGGAAGTGAAACATATTCTTAGTTGCTTATTTTTGGCAATTACCTCTCCATCAATCCAAGTGGATTCATTTAAGGTCTCCATGTCGGATTTGGTGACAAACATTTGCGGTATCTCCGAAACGATGTCATTTGCATTCTTTCCCGCCAATGAGGATTTGACAAATTGACTCATCTCATCGGTGAATTTCGGAAAGGGATCACTTAGATATTATTTTAAATTTTTTTTAGATTAAGCCAGGGCCGCAGCAAAAAAAAACCAGAATGGCCGCTCAGCCAATTCAAAAAATTTCTAGCAGTGGCTCAACTCAGCTTAGCTCAGTGATTTTAAAAAATGATGTGACCTGCCTAGCGCAACTTACACAATTATCACTCGGCTCAGCTCAGCTCAGCTCAGCTCAGCACAATTATTTTTGAATATGATCAGTTCTCCTTAGCTCAGCTCAGCACAATTATTTTAGAATATGATCAGCTCTGCTCAGCTCAGCTCACTGATTTTAAATAGTCTACTAGCTAAGCTCTGCTCAATGATCTCTGCGAAAGGCAGCTCAGCTCAGCTCAGCTCAGAGAATTTTCCGCGCAGCTCAGTTTAGCTCAGCAAAATAGAGAAAAAATTGCGACTCTAGGTCTAAGAAATGAGACGGCGAGAATGAAAAAAAATTGGCCACATAAAGTCAGTCTAAAAACCCGTCAGAACAGGGCAATTTTCACATTTTACGGACCCCCCCGTCAAGATTTGGAAATAACGAATTTTGAAATTTTGACCTCGGATTCGAGTTCCTCATGCCGAAAAACTATTTTTTCGCTTCATTTTTTGTCGCTCTATCTCCACTCTAACACCCTGAAAATTTGAGTTAAAGTTTTGAAAATCGTAATGGTGATGCGCTGAGAGCGTACTAGGCGCGAGTAACATTTTCACGGAAAATGTGTAAATCACGGATTTTTGCTAATTTCATTATTGGAAAGCATATTTTTATTAATAAATTAACATAAATTATTATTTTTCAAGTGAAACTTTCTATGAATTTCAAAAATAACAGCGTGGTGCCCTCAAGGTTGACCCAAGCTTTATTTTTCTTTTTAAAAAAATTTTATAACTTAAGGTTCTCCCAGAAAAATCGATGTTTGAAACTTTAACCTACTCTCAAGACACCCTTAAGAAGTGGACGAGGGTGCCTGTACTTCTGGTGCCCTAGACCAACTATCGGGCTATACTATAGGACCAAAATTTTTCGAAAATCTTAAGGGGGTCACTCCAAAATTACTGTTTGAAAAAGTTGTTTTCACATGACGGAGGGGTCCTTAAGGGGCTCCCCAACGATTTTTCGATTTTTCGAATCTGAATTTTTTCTCTTCAGATTATAATTCTCATCCAAAAAACTGTGTTCAAAACGTTAGCATTTTTCGATTTTTTTTTAAAAATTGTCTTGAATTAATCTTGAAGTGTCAAATTTTTAAAAATCAAACTTATTTACCTGGGCATTTTTTGCGAAACAGCTCGAGTCACAACATTTTTCGCATTTTCCTTCTCCTTGTCCGTTTTTGGCGAGCAAAGAGCATCTGTTGATCCTTGAGAATAACGGTTGAGAGCCGCTCCATTTGAGCCGCCGATGTTCTGGCGGATACGTTCCAACTTATAGGCCGAGTCATTTTGCGGGTGGGCTGCGTTCACTGGGATCTCGGTCGAGAAGCGGTGGTCATACTCGGTCGAGTAGCGTGCGCGGGGGTTGTTTAGCGACGGCGCAGAGTAGCGGTTTTGGTTGCGATTCGTTTGAATGTCCCCATAAGGACTGAAATAGGAAATAAAAAGAGAGGGAAGTACAAAAGCCTTTTTGTCAAACAGAATATTTTTTCTTGAATTGCGCTATTTGAAATCTGTTGTTTCACCGATTGATTCAGGCGGATTTTCTAAGCTTAAGATGATCAGTGCAAAAATATGTCTTGAGCGCCTTCATCCAGCGCAAAAACGCCGTCGAAATGCAGCAAAGCCAAAACAAGAACAAAGCTCTTTGTGTTGAACTTCTGAAGCTGTTAACTATTGACAAGAATTAAAGGACTCTTGAAGCAATTTGAAGTGAATTTATAAAGATTTTACAGTGGCTGACATTTTTTGAGCTCTCTTACGAACTGCCAAAGTGTGCGTCGCCCGCGCTTTTCCGATAGTATCTACAGTAGCTTATTGTACGCTTGTACTGTTTCTTTGGGGGGACTGACATTAAGTAACCTGACTCAGAGTTCTGAAACAATATCCATAAAAGCCGCGTGTCGGCTTTTTCAAAAACAAAGCCGCAAAGCGGTTTCGCCAGAATTCAAAAATAAGCAAGAATGGTAGTTTTACAAACCCGGACTCAGATTTTTACACAGGTTGCCGAACCCAGTCTCCAATAGCAAGTTCAAACATTTAACTAAAAAAATTATCAAATATATTCAATTTATGTTCGTTGATCATTAATTTCTGCCTGAAAAAGATGTCAAGTCCCTCAAAAATTTTGGTCAATAAAAGGATAATAATTATGTGCATTAACGCGTAGAAAGTTGTATATTCAAGAACTTGGATGTACGATGCTTGTATTTCACACTTTATTTGCACTGACAATTTTTTTGGTTCAATAGAATATTTTGACAAAAATTGACATCAAAAATTGAAAATTTGCATATTTTTATTCATGAAAAACTTTATTTCGCTCTTTTTTAATAAAATTTAAGGGTATACCCCTCTTTAAATTCATTTTTTTTATAAAAAACGAAAATCTGAGTCTAATGGTGGATAGAAAAGGGTTGACAAAATCAGGCGGCGAAAACTAGAAAAAATTTTGGCCAAAAAAAATCGGTCAAAAATCCCATCATAGTAGGGGCATTATCGCGAAAATGCACCAAAAATGGTCATTTTCTTTTCATTTTTTTTTCATTTCACCCCCTAAATCTTATGAAGGGGGCGAGTTCCTTAATAAACCATCAATATTTTTACCTTTGAATTGATTCCGGTGTTTCTTTGTCAAGTTTGAATCTATCGTCATTAAAGTTCTGTTCCATTTGAAAGTTTCGTCGTGAGTTTTTTTCGAATTTGGCAGCTTGAAAAGGCGCTTGGAACTCTCTTTTGATTCGAAAATCGGGCAAAAGAACCGGTTGTTCCATAAGAGAGTCAGCTTTGTTAATCTCAGAGAGGTGTTTATTACATACATCACGTGCAATTAATATTAATTTTGTTTTAAATCTAGGTTGAATATTTATCCGTTTAACGGATGAAATGAAATTGGGAAAATTTTCCGAAAGATAGTATAAACTAAAATACTTCTTATCAATTTTTAAATTATGTAATCTTTGTAAAAGATGATGGGGAATCCCTCTCGTCTTTCTAACACCGTAAAGCTCTCTAAGTTCCTTCTCTCTCTCTTGTCGCTCTTGCTCTTTTTTGCCCTGATTTTTCATTTTTATGATAAATTGAACGAATTCGAAGTTAAATTTACCAGTAAACAACTGACAGATATGCATCAGATTGAAATCATTTTGTCAGTAAAATTGTACCTTTGAAAGGTAGATTTTTATCAAGAACACCTGCTTTATTCCGCAACACAAGTCGCCAAGATTTTCAATCATCCCTTTCCCAACTCTCTTAACTTGGATAAAGAACTGGTTGAAGAAATGGCGATGAAAGAAATCTCTGATATCGAATCGTTGCGAAAAGAAATCTCCGGCAAAATCGAAGATTACGGAAAGTTATTTGACTCGATCAGTGATAATTGCTGGAAGAATATGGAAGCTGGCGATGTCTCAAAGCATTTTACGTGCCGATCGCTGTCAAGAATTTTGAGATCCGGCCAACAACTCAAGAATTCTCTGGGTTTTATGAAAACGCAAAGACAGAAAAAGAAGCCCTGGCGTCGAGTTTGAGCTTCTTCAGCCGCAGTTTGACGATAGCGAGAAAACTGAGCTCGTCTCTGATGTCGAAGATGAAGAAGTCGAGGTCGAGCAAGTACTCATTGAAGAACAGCAAGCGCTTTTGGAAGAAGACGCTTAGAAGAAGCAAGAAAAGCCAGTAAATGTGATAACGCGCGCGAAATGATTGAAATAATGGATGGCGTGTTGGAAGTGAAATCAGAAGATGTCCTCAAAATCGATGTCCCAAAACCTGCATTCATGGATGATCCAGATAAAAAGGGAGTCTGATTGGACTAACGAAGAAGTTAAACAGGCAAAAGAGTACGATAAGAAAGATGCAGCTCTCGAAGAAGAGTGAACGAAGTTTAAAAAGTCACTCGAGATCGAAGCAAAAAAGATTCAGCAGGGAATCGTCGAGGGAATGCACTCTTTTGATCTTACTAATTCAAGCCTGTACGCTTTTGCTTGAGCAGACTGGTATTTGTGTCGTTTCGGGCTCTGGTTTCCGATAAAAATAAATCAACTGGCCCTAGAAGATAAGAAATAGACAGGAAACAGGTGTACTTGCTCTAACCCTGAGTCAGGGTCCCTACCTGTTAGTTTTCTGTCTATGGGACACCGTTTTGCGGTAGCAAACCTTAGTCAGGATTAGAAAAAGCTTTAATAAAGAGCCAAACAGCTCTTTCAAACCCTGAGTCAGGTTTCCACACAGGTTTTCGAGCCAAGCGAGCCCTTTTGAAATTTGACTATGATTTGACCCTTTTTTATAATTTTTAACCCCTCTTTTCAGGCCGGAAGCTGGCACTTTCGAACGATATTTATGCCGCCATAAGAGAAGATGGAAAAATTCGCGAAGCTGTTCACCGAGTTCCACCTCAGAATCCTCGCCAAGTAAGAGTAATTTGTCGAAACGCCGCTTCTTAAATAAAAATGAAGAAGAGACGCTGTCCGACGAGCAAAAGACAGCCAAGGGTCTGGCGGAGATGCTCTGCGACCCATCGCGGACGAACGTCCAGCTGAGCTTTGAAAACGGCCAGAAAGCGACCCTCGAGCTCGCTAGAAGGCAAGAAGTTCCGTCCCAGGGCGATATTATTCGACCTCCGTTCAAAGAATATTCACTCAACTCGCCAAAAGCCCCAGAGCTCGCCAAAAAGAGCATGAACCTTGCCGAGAGCCAAAAACGAGCAAAAACACAAGCAGAAACACAAAAATAGATGCACCAGTTCTTCACTGCCGCTTGTTTTTACGCACTCAGCGCTAGTAGCTACCGTGAAGCCTATTTTTATTAACCTGGAAAAGTTTACTTACCAAATGTATCCAAAACATGCCACAAACTTCCAAACTGACGCTCAAACCTTTCCGATGGCCAAAAATGGCCCTGTAAAAGAGTCGCCAAAAAGCCAGGGAAAAATCACCGACTTCTGGAAGGCGAAAACGCCGAACAAAAGCGCCGTTGAAGATCAAGATCAGCCGCTGAAAAAATCCCCCAAAAAGACAGCGAAAACGATGACAGAAAAGTCCTCCCCTGAAAAAATGCCTGGTAAAAAAGCTGGAAGCCCTGGTGACAAGCGGCTTGAAAAACTCGGCCAAAAAGAGCCCGTTAAATCGAAAATTCCAAAAATGGATGACGGCACGTCGAAGTTCTCTGTTGGGAGCGTCAGAGCTGTTTTAAACAGAGCCAAGTACGTTTTAATCCTCTTTTCTAGCGACTAAAGTACTTTCTTTATCCCAGAAATGATGATAGGAAATCTGGTTCCTTCGTGCGTTAGCGCCGCTGCGACTCAACTTTCAATTTTGTAAAATTGTGAAATGATGATTGTCTGCATTTTTTCTGTAACTGATTCCCAAACCTGCATCTATCCGATTTAAATTCAGTATATATAAAAGAGAAAATTACAAAATCGTGCTCAAGACATGGGAATGGGTAGGGAAACTCGATGAAAAATGATCCTCAGCTTCTGGGCTTTCTAAATCTGTATTATACTCCCTCTCTACTAAGCCCAGAAAAAAGCTCATTTTTCATCGAGTTTCCCTAGGAATGGGCGATCTCTTTGCCAGCCTTGTGCGAGTTGGCCGATCTTTCATAATCTAGAAGAACTCTTTATCGTAATTCCGCCTTGCCAAACTCAAGTTAAACCGATTTTCCTGCGAAAAGTTGCGACGTTTTTAAAGCGACTCTTTGTGACTTCCCAATTTCGACTTAATTAGAATTCCATCACGTGGCTTCCCACAGTAACTGTTAAAAGACGAACGTGCAATCAAGATGCACCAAGCACAAGTTGCTACTGATCATCTGATCATTATCGTGGCTGGCCCCTTAATCAACTCCGCTTTTTAAAACGCGACATGCTGTGATTTCCTGCTGGGGTGACTTTTCTAAAACAATTCTAACAAAACTCGGCAAAAGATAGATATATATATATATTTATTTAACAATATCTATCAGCAAATCGGTAATGAAAACGACGGTGATAGCGCATTCCACAAATAAAAATCGTTGATGTTGTCGAAAGTGCCGTCGAAGAAGTCGTTGTCGTAGTAGTGGTCGTTGTCGTAGTAGTGGTCGTTGTTGTCGTGGTGGTCGTTGTTGTCGTGGTTGGCTCATCTCCTGGTAGAACTAAACAAAATAAAGATTTTCATCATTTCAAGTTCAACTCTAAGATTTTTATCAATTGTCAACTGATGACTTTTGATAATTGCCCCGAAAACGAAAGTCCGAATTAGCGACACCAAGCGAGCAGATTTCTTTTTTTGATTTTTACCTGAAAAGAAGACGACAAAAGCAATAAAGCTGAGGAAAACAAGAAGCGCAACTATTTTCTCTTTCATCTCTACTCTGGATAGTTTATCACGATCTTCCATTTTTATCAGGGGTTTCTTTATTGACATTTTCAGCATTTTGAGCCAGAGTCCCTCCAATAAGTTATTTTGAACTTTGACTGAAAGCGTCAAAAATGTCGATAAAAAAACCCCTGGGTTTTATTGTCTTCGTAAAAGAAAAATTATTCTTGAGTTTTAATAATCAAAAGGACTCTCAACTTCTTAAATCTTTCAAAAAGAGGGCGCTCTAGGAGGAGAGCGCTCGCCGCGGGCGGGAAACAAACGGTGAATTTACAGATAATCAGTAAAGACTATCATTATCCTTGTTCAAATTTATGATAAAAATCATTATTTTTATAAATAAGATGCTCATTTAAAAGAATTTTATTTAAAATCTGTCAAAAATTCCGATCAAAAATCGAAATCTTGGCTCTAGAATCAAAGATAATCAAAACCGGAAGTCGAATTTTCGTTCAGTCAGATAAAAAACTTTATTTGAATTAGTATTACCATCCATAAAGCGTTGAAATTTAGTAAAAATGCGACTTTTATCATTTTTCTAGTAAAAATTTGTTTTGATCATATCTTCGGATTGCGATGAGTAATTTTCGATCTGAAGCAATCATGACAATCCTCGGATCATAGAGAATAATTGAGCCCAAAAAAAATCCGAAAAAATAAGTACCCCTGGTCCCTAGGCGAGTTCGTAACTTTTTCTTAGATCTCGCCGCCTGGGCACTAGAATCGTAAAAACCAAAATTTTTTTTCAAGATTCTTGAATGGCAGTTCAAGCTTGACATAACTGCACTTTTAGATTTTCGAAAATATTACGTTTACGATGTTTTGTCAAAACCGAAAATTTATATTTTTCCGTCCCACTGCGAATCCTTTCACGCCAACAAATGGCCCTGCAAGCACGACTTCAGGTTTCGTTCTCGATTAATTTTCCTACTTTTGATTTTCGACAATATATGAACGTGAAACAGGGCCCTGTAAAACCTTAGAAGGGTTGATATCAGCGCAATATGTGGACGCATGGATGAGGCACGACAAATTTGGATTCGCGGTTGAAATAAAAGTTCCTGCAAATCTTCTTGATTTCTCGATTTCAATGGATTTTCAGGGCAGTAATTCATTCAACATACAGGTTGTAAAATGAGCTCCGGTCTCCGATAATTGTTTAATTTAGACTTGGAATTTGGAATATTGGAACTTCTACCGTGGCAATACTTTTGTTGTGCTTCATTCAAAACGTAGCCCAGAAGATTTAGAAGATCGTTTTTCAAAACTCATTGTTGTTGAAGGCCTCAATCTTCAAAAATATCGTACGTTCAGCTTCATTTATAAACGTTCTTAAAAAATTCTAGCAATCATTCAATTCTACGGAGGAAAAGTAAAGAATCACAACTGCTTCAATGGCAACGTACTAAGTCGAAACAATATTCCTCAGATAGGAAGAAGCTATGAAGAAATTCTGGATAGAAAGAAGTTCAGAAAACGAAATCTTACGAAAGCATCAGTTCATAACGTCAGAAAATTATACTTTCCACAAAAAAAATAATATTTTAGGTCGTGATACGGAACAACAAGCTCTTCGTCAATCCTATTTAAATGAATGAACTGTACATGCTCGAAACTGTAACTAAGAAATATATTTTTACAAAAAAGATCTTCTGTTATTTCTGAGACGCAGTTTTTGATCAGGAAAGTTTAAAGGAAGCACACGAGCTGCTGAATTTGATCAAATGTCAAGAAACTTCGGGCAATTCATTTGAGGTTCTTTTTTGTTTTCGGTTTTTGGTTGTCTGCTATTTAATAAATTTTTTCCACTGATAAAGTGGAATAAACAAGAGAATCGTAAATATGAAGATTCTTACGTCAGTCGTTCTCGCTTCAGGAAACGTAGATAGAGCAGTTCTTACGAAGAAATATTCTGAGAGCCTTGAATATCTATTTTTAAGTTTCATCACAAATTGGAGAAGTCCGCAACGACCTGAAATGTGGTAAATCAGCAGGTTTTGCCATTTGTTCCTCTGACAGTAACTCGTCCAGTTGCTGTAATCATGCTCATGGCCAATGCCGTTCTTCTCAGTCGAACACTTGCGACTGTCCCACTTGTGTCGATTTCTCGGCGTTATCACGTGGCCTCCTGCAGATAAGGTCCAAGTTAGCGCAAGGAAGGGGAAACCGACTGTCTAAATATAATTCTTGAGCTTTCAGTTTCGCTGGATAACCCGGACAAAGACTATGAGCCGACAATTAAGGGTCTTTTGCTACAAAACGCAGACCTGTCGCTAGAGTGGGCAATGACCAAGATCCCTCACAGCCCAAATATCAAGAAGATTCTCGATCGAGTCAAATTTAGAACTTCCGAGCTGATCAAAAGCATCGAAACAAACGATTGCACCACAGTTGATATTACCGAACCAGTCAGGAAAAGAATTTCAATGCATGTGAAAAAATTAAATGTGAGAAAAAAAAGTCTTTTTAAAAATTTAATGAAAGCACGGAGCTTTTGACTCAAGTGGCTAACATTCAAGTCAACGAGCAATTTGGAGCGATCTTTGGCCCTGTGATCGATGAGTACTTTGCCAAGTGCACTTCGGCGAAAAAAGACAAACTTCTGAAAAGAATGAACAGGATTAACGCAGTTGTTACTCAGTCCTGTAATGAATTGAATTTGGCCTGCCCTGGGTTTAAGAAAGCATCGTTCTCATCGGAAGAAACTTCGGGTAAGACAAATTGAAATTCATCAAAATTAAATTTTTTTATTTACCAAATCATTTTCTTAGAAACCGGGCTAGCGCGTGCTCGACCAAGATTTTCGTCCTCCTGGTCATCCATTAACAATATTCCGGGCCCTGCTAGCTGGCAACAAGGCGTAAACAATATCGCTCATAATCATCCGAATGCCTCTCAAAACCGACCATACGGTCGCCCAAGTCACACGCCAACAAACAGTCGTCCTCACTCGTCTAATAACTGGAGTACAAATCAAAGGTACAATACCCAGTCGTCAAAATTAATACTATGAATCTTTGAATAGGCCTCCTCAAAGCGCATGGATTAAGATTCCAAAATTCAGTGGCAAATTTTCCGGAAGAAATATGGACGAGAATTCGGGTATTTCGGTAAAACATTATAAAAGAAAATAATTGTTTTCAAGGTCCTTTCGTGAACTTGTACAAACATCGAAAAGATGGAAGCTACAATATTCGCCGTCACTTTGAAGGATAACTAATTTGTAATTTGTATCTAACACTTTTTTAATAAAAGACAAAAAATCAAGTTCAAAATTTATTTGAATTTACAGAAAAGGAGAAAAGTGCACAGAAGAGTTACTTTGGAGATTGTTTGCGTTCGAGTTTCTTCAGATGTCCTCGAATAAATGGCAGAAGTTTCTTTGCTTCCTGTACTTGTCGGCTGTAGCGCTTGAGTTTCTTGTCAGTTTCCCAATCTTTCGCCTCTGCGTTCCGAAGAATCGGGTTTGGCCTTCCATCATCGTCGTGGTGCCCGATAATCGTGTGGAGCTGGAACAGGGCTTTGTAGATCATTCGTTCTTGAGTAGAAGCTGCAGGAGGATCCGCGGTTTTTGGGCGGCCATCGAGGGGAGAGTTGCTGCTTGATTCTTTCAAGAGTTCTTTGAGTCGCGTATCCAGTCCTAACGGGCTTGACTCTTCAGCTGGTTTTATCTTATTCGCTGGCAAGTTGAAAATATCATCTGATTTCCGCTTTCTCGACTCACTGGTCTTCTTTGGCTCAAAGTTGATTTTCTCGGTAGCTGGCATAATTCGCAAGTAGAGGTACAATTAGTGTACTGGTTTTATTTTCTAGTAATGCCTAGGGGCGAATTCAATTATGAATTTCAAAAGTCAGATTGCTCGGTATTTATAGCGCGCGGTGGGTTTGATACAGCTGGTGCTAATTCATAGCTGCAGATGGCGCTTTTTCTCGAAAAGGCCGGGTGCAAGGCCAGCTGATTCTCGGGCCCTTGGATCGATCGGAACATTGGTTTTATTTTTCTTCACAAATTTTATTTCATAGAAACAGGCATTAAAGAAGTGCTTTGATCTTCAAACATGTTTGTAAGTTCGATTTCATATTTACGTGGCTTGTCAGATCGGACATATCGAAGAAGTTTCACTTCAAGTTTTTTTGATTTGTAAAATGCTAATTTAAATCATTACCTGATCCAGCATTTCTACTTTTTCTACGTAGTCTTTCTCGTTCGGCCGTTTCTTCTTTCAGTTTCGCCTGGTCAGCTAGTTTTGGCAACTGTCTTTTGATCAAATTGAACTTTTCTGAAATACGAGAATAGTCAACGGGTGTTTCCGCCATGTCAAACCGATGATAGCTTTGTCGGAGTCTTGATCGTGACTTTCGTCGTATTCGTCTGGGTCAAGGATGACCGGCGCCACCGTTGGAATAAGTAAATGATATTTGTGTTGGGGCTTTTCTTATCAAGAAGGTTAGTACATAACCGGATATTTGCAGATTAATACCAACAAATTTCTCGCGGAAGTTCCTCAGCAGGCGGCGCATTTCTTTCGTTTGGATTTGTTCCTTTATGTCTTCAATTGACTTCAAGTTTTTCCGCCGCCTTTGTGGCAGACTGCGGAAGTTGGAAGCACTTCGTCGTTCATGATCGATGCGTTGTCGCTCCAACTCAAGATAGTTGACGCTCTTTAGAACGGGTTATCTTTTTCGATTGAGAAACTTCAAATTTTCGAAATTCGATAGGTCAAAAAAGCTATGGCAACGATGGCAGATAAAAACCATTTCCTGTCCGACTATCAAGCTTCTACTGCCAAGGTGCCTTAGTTTAGCTCCCAAGCAGTATTTACAAATTAACAGATCAGCTAATAATTGCTCTCAACTTTCAAGATAGAGTCAATACTGTTCCTTTATGTGCGTCATGAAAACCGCCGCTGCCGAAAACCGTCTCATCTAATTGCCGTCGTAACCGATCGTTTTTTACATGTGCTTACAAATATTTTTAGAAAATTATAACTAGTTATTTTCTTGATAACTGGCACCCACGTTTGTCTTGTCTATAAAAAGTCTTTTGCTTATCTTTAAAAATAGACATTTCTTGTATGGCTCAAACTCAAGAGAAACTGTTTTTTTTATCAAAAAAGTCATATCTAAGCTCAGCTTGACATTTTTACGTGCGAACTCTTCAAAATTGCGTTAATCCCTGAGCAAATTTGCATAGGTCGATACACTTTAAAATTTGTACTGTATCTTTCTTACCGATGAAGGTTCGTTTCTTTTCTTGCTCCTTAGATTTTTGATAGTTTCTCTCGGTTTTCGACGGACTTCTTAGGTCGTATTGCATTTTTGATTTAGATTCAAGTGGGAGCGATAGGCGCCCATCAGCAGATTATTTGCTCGGAAAGTCAATTTGTGTTGATCCAACTCCTTTTCCAGATACTGTAAATGTCATGTTCGCCTGTAGCAGTAGCTCATCAGAGAAGGGCAATAAAATTTTACGCCACCATGTGAGAGGCGAAACCACATGCGATCATAAGAGCGCACTTTGCATTGTCTGAAAACTACTGTTGGTGTAGCACAGGCGTTTCCCATCGCGATCGTTGAACTCCACCAACTGACGAATTTTACGCTCCGTCAGTTCTCCGATGCCTCGGGGCGGTGGAGGAGCATCTTTGCATCTATTATATTTCTCCGTCCGACTTATTAAAATATGGAGCTATTTTTAAGCTCGTTAAGATTTTTCGTCAAAAGCTTTACAGTAGTAGAGAAATACAAGTATTTAATTTGGTACACATTATGTTTCTGGACAGGATGGAAAATGGTTTCTTCAAAAGCTTATTCAGAGAGTCTTTCGCATCGTTACTTGCCAAATTCAAATACAGTAAGTTCATAACATGATTATATATCATGAGGCTAAAAATTAAGATTGATGGAGAATACACAGACGCAAAGAAAGCAAAATTCTTCATGTGGGAGGGAGAAAATCCTGTCGCTCCGGTAGAATCTGAAGCGCAGAAGCCAAATTACTCAAAATTACTTTCAAATTACAACGAAGAACAAAGATCTGGGAAAGTCCCTTACGTATTTGACTATATCCCGTCAATGTTCTTGAAAAGCCCGTCTCTGCAGAAATCCTATAACGACTTTGCGATAAAGCACGGCAGTGGATTACGGAAGCAAACGAAGGGGACAGTTCTGCTGACGTACTACCGTTCCGGGTCAAGTTTTCTTGGACAGCTTTTCAATCAACATCCTGATGTGTTTTACCACTTTGAGCCGCTCTTTCCGTACTCGAGGGATTGTTCGTCTGATTCTCCTGCTTTCAAGGTAAAAAAATCCGCTTATGTTTTCTAATTTTTTGTAGAAAGAGAAAATCGAAAATCTTGAGAGAATACTGTCATGTGACATGCCGAACATGCGAAATCTCACCCAAAAGATTCAACACTTCAACCCAAACCTTTACAACTCAAGGCTCTGCCTCTTGACTGGTGCATGTTTTCGTTTCAACTCCCTTAGTCTTTGCGATCCGCGGCTGTGCCCGCCAATGCCCGGTGGAGAATTGAAATGCTCGAGTTGTGGGCCTCTAAATTTGGAACTGACGGACGACCTCTGCAGGGAGAAAGAAATGACGGTTGTGAAAACGATTCGAATATGCAACGGGTCCTGGCTAGACTCGATTTCTAAGTCAATGTCTCTCAAAGTCGTCCATCTCATTCGCGACCCGCGAGCCATCGCCAAGTCCAGACTATCAATCCCTGACGACCCAATTACAGAAGCAGAGATCGTCAAAAATGTTACTGACTTGTGCAAACAACAGATGCTGACCTATGAAAAATACTTTGGAAGCGATGACTACTCAACGGTTCTTTATGAAGACCTGAATCGATTGCCGTTTGAAAAGGCTCAAGAAATTTATGATTTCGTCGGTTTGACCTTTCATCCGAAAGTGAAAGGCTGGATCCGACAAAATACAGGCGCTTCAAGGTTAGATCTGATAGAAATGCAAATCTTTAATAATGTTTAGGGTACGGCGAGAATCTCTCGATCTCAAAGATTTCCACGTCGCAAAACGAACCATGATCGATGACAAAGAGGTGATTCTGTACGAAGACAACGCTGGACATAACTACACGAAAACGAAGTTCAAGGTCAAAGAAACTCAAGATATGCTCCTTCAAAACAGCATGCCCGACATGTCGAAAATAATCGTCGAAGAAGTCAACTCACCCGACAGAAAGAGGACCGTCGTCCACAATCAAATTCTCGAAGCGAGAAATCCCTTTGGCACGTATAGAAACTCGGCGACGGTTTTGGAGACATGGCCAAGCAAACTCCCGTTTGAGATAGTTGACGGGATTCAGAAGGGATGTAGTGAGCTTATGGAAGAATTCGGTTACAAGTTTGTACGATCAAAAGAAGAATATGAAGATAAGAGTACCTCGTACCTGCCTGAACTTCAGTGAGATAGAAATCTCGAAATTTCGTTACTGTAAATAAATATTCTCCCCGTCGATAAGTGGTTGAACGCGTTCTTCTTTGTAAGGTTTTTTTTGACTCATTAACACGGACCAAATTGTCAGCCAGGGACCGGTGAAGTCTAACTGAGTTGGTTAAGTTTTTCATCATCGCCTGAGGAGTTAATGCAAAAATAATTTTGCCAAGATAAAACGAATATTTAGCTTATGGTTTCTTGATTTTTTTTTTACTTGCGGACAAAGTCTTAGTAGACATACCACTAGAAAAATATTATAGCATACAATAAATAAGATACACTGCATTTTTTCACAAGAAACTTCTCAAGTTGATGCTGAAGATTGAATGATGATGAATTTATTGTGGAACTGAGACAACTGTTTAGTTGAAGGCCTTTAGAAAAGGTAATGGGCATTGTTGAAAGGATCAAATGGATAAGGGCAGTATCCGAAATTAGGATTGACGTTTGGATTCTGAATCGCTGGCTGAGCAGGAAGACCTCGGGCGAGCATTTTGCAGCGCCACTCGTTCAATCGCCATCGCGCTGGGCCGGGCTGGTTCACTGACTTGTCGCTCCAAAGCCGCTCGGCTAACAAAACCCTTAGAATCGGAAGAGATTGAGGACAACTTACCGACAGCGCTAGCGCGGGGCCAGATTCGCTGAAGAATGTTCGTTCCGTCGACGAATTCGCCCCACATCGCCGCTGAACCGCCCATGACAAGTTTGTTCTGCTCAGCGGTGCCGTTGAAGTCAGTTGGTTCGATAACGTAGTATCCTTCCCAATCAACACCGTATGAGATGATATTGAGATACCAAGGGGAGGCGAGAATGGCTTTGTGGCCAGATTTCGTGACAGCATTCATGGTGTCCTTCCATGTTCCAGATCTTCCCTTCCAAACTTCAACGACGGTTTCATTTGAGATTTTCACGCCATTGACAAATACTTCTTCCCAAACAACGTAGTTCTTCTTCAAGTCATGTGCAATGTCAACCATTCCTAGCAAATAAATAAACTAGAATTTGACTTCTATATTTTCTTACCTTGGACCCAAACTTGTTCTAGCTGAGCATATGTAGTCAAATTATTCTTCGCCATATACGCAGTTATATCTGGGTTAGACTTCCAGCAGCCAAATGGAACTTCATCGCCGCCGAGATGCAGGTAGCTATCGCGAAAGACTTCGTTGACTTCGGTGAATAGTTTTCGCATGAGATCGTAGTTTTCTTGGTAGATGGGGTTGATTGGCCCGTGGCTTCCGTCGGGCTCGCCATTGCGGTAGCAAGGAGTCAAGAATTTCGGGCCACCGCCGGGTCCCCAAGCGTCGGTATGACCGGGAGTGTCGAACTCTGGAACAACTCGGACTCCTAGAAGATGATTTAATGGTTGCTTCTCGCTGATAGAATTTACCTCTTAGGCGGGCGAATTCGATGATGTCTTTGATTTCGTGAATGGTGTAGACATGGAGTGGCGTGTAAGATCCAAGGAAGCTGAGTTCGGGCAACACTTGCGATTCATAAGGGAAGCTTTGCAGGTCGACAATATGCCAGTGAAGAATATTCATCTTATTCCAAGAAAGAGCGCTAGAAAATGCGAGTTATTGCAAAATCTATATTTTAGGACTCACGTGATCTGAGCTTTGATGACGGAAATAGGAAGATAATGTCGGGAAGTGTCAATTAAAAATCCTCTGAAGGGAAATCTCGGCCAGTCGGTAATCATGGTCGAGTTTACACTCGGTCGGTAGTCAATATTGTGAATCATCTGCGTGAAGCTCTCCAGTCCATGAATTACTCCCCACTCGGCACTGGCTGTCAATTCAACTTTCTCGGGCGTTGGAGAGCCGACTTGAAGGGTGTACGATTCGTTCATATTTTGAGAAGGGTAGTTTTCGCAGTTGATGATTTTGACCTCGATTGTGTCGATGATTCCAGCGGCAGAGGAGGCTGAGAACTTGAGCTTTTTGGAACTAGAACTGGCGATTTTGAAGTGGGAACGGATCAGATCTTGGTATCGCTGGAAGATGTCGGGGATAATGTCGCATTGGGGCGACTCAGGAGTCAGAACAAACTGGATATTTGCATCTGAAGAGAAATTGAGTGATTGAATACATTCCGTTAGTGTAAGGGCTTGATTGCTTTTAAAACTCACCTAAAATTTGAAATTCCTGCGTCACCGCCATACTCTGCGGCAAAGGCCAAACCGTGCCATCGTACTGCCACGGCGGCAGAAATCTATCAGCTGCATTCGTTAGCGCATTTCCAAGAAAAAATGCCGAAAGAAATTTCATTTTTACATTCAGTTACGATTTCTCTAAAAAACGAAATTGAGTTTTTACTGCCGTATTTTCTGCCGGCGTTTCGATTTGAAAATGGGAGTAGTTCACACTTGAATGGCAAAAACAGACAAGAATCGATAAAAATTTTATGCTCTCGCGCCCTGACCTAGAAAATTAGGGAAAATCGTTTTTGAGCTTTATTCTGAAATTTTTTTCAAAAATTCTAGTTCTGGCTGTTCATTCTGCTTTTCGATTTCTTCAGGGAACATCGTTCCAACTGCATCTCTCGCAAACTCGGCAAAAATTGGCTCTTGCATCGCCTGGTCAAGCAAGAATCGAATATCCGTCGAGCTTCGCTCTGAAACAATCTCTTCTAGCATTGGCCGCAAGTGGGGATTGTACAAGTGCCGTTTGATCAAGTCTGTGTTCAATCGTTCCAGTCGGTGGCCTTCTACTTTGTCTTGAGATATTACAGAGTCGATTTCCTGAAGAAAGGGCTGATTAGAATGTTTGAAAAGTGGAAGGGAAAACCACCTTCAATCCAGGTTTCTTGGCGGGTTTGCGCTTTCTCGGGACACAAGTTGTTTTGTGGATCTTGTAGCATTCCACTTTACAGTAATTTGACAGGCAGGCAGGGCATCTGTACTTTGGGCTTTCTATCTTTCAAAGAGTTGAAAAAAATCGGATATTTTAATTTGAAAATGTGAGAAAAAGGTGATTTTCGATAAAGAAGAGGATTAAAATTGATTGAATTACTCTTTCCTTGCATTCCACGCAGATCTTCACCGGCTTGACTTCAACTTCTATCGTTTTCACTTGCTCTGGCTTTTTGAAATTTCCATCCCTTTTTGAATTATTGTGATTTCTGCTCCCTCCACGGCCTCCTCTTCCTCGACCTCTTCCTCTTCGGTGATTTCCTCTGTGATTACTCCTTTCTCGTTCGATCTGTTCAGTCATTTTCTTAAAAAGTCGGGATCAGCAGGAGAAACTCTTGAAAATTGGAGATTTGAAAAGAGAAAATCGGGCGGAACATGCGCGCTTATTGGCCAGCGGCGCTCCCGACCGAGAGATTGAGCCGCAATTTTTTATGCATTTATTCTCAAGAGAACAATAATCAGCTGTCAATTCTGACACTCTTTAGGTTTTTTGAGTTGAAAAAAGTGTTGAGAGATAACGAGAAGACACGAAAACATGAATTTAGTAGAGAATGTTATCTGGAAATCATTTTATCATGTATTAAAAGTACCTGGCTTTAGTTATGAGTCTTATTGTCTACGATACGAAGTATGAATCAAAGTAATTAGTCTCGTATAGCGGAAAATCAATTTATTAAATATCCATTATTCTTAAAAAACAAGTTGTGGTCTTCACTAACAGAAAGAAAAAATCAACTGTCAAACAACTTCACTTTCAATTTATTTCGATGCTTGTCCATAATTATTTCCCCGGAGGAAAATTTTTGTTTTCAGAACAAAAGTTCGAAAAGCAAGAAAAATGCCGCTGGAAGAGCTGAAACGATACGCGTCACAAGTCAAAAAACTCTGCGACAAGGAAAAATATGGCGATGCCGGTCAGCTACTCAATGCGTTGAAGGAAGAAAAAATCACAAAAGAACTGCTCGAAAGCTCGAAAATCGGTCATGTCGTCAATGCACTGAGAAAGGGGGCACAAAATGCTGGACACACGGAAATCGCTGCTCAATCGAAATGTAGATTTTGATTATATAAAAATGTATATTTATATATAAACATAAAAATTGCTCTGGAAAAGAAGTGATTCACTTCATGTATCTATATTTATGAGATTTTAAATTGATTTATTTATGTCTTAGGAGGGAAACTCCCTTATTTGCCCGCTGAAATCGAAACATAAAGAGTCAAGTGAAATAAAGATTTACAGCTACTCGCCAGAATAAATATCAATCCTCAATTGTGAATTGCCAATTTTCAATTGCGCATCGATTTTATTCTTGAATTCAAAACAGAGACGCTTTTTGAGAAATTCCTATGTCAGGAATTTACGTTTAAGTTTTTCCTTTCTAGCTCTGATCAAACAATGGAAAGCGCAAATGGCTCAAAACGCGGACAATGGGGGAACGCCGAAAGTACAGAAGACAGAGAGCAGCTCACAGAAACGCGAAAAAGAAAAGGAAAAGCTGCCTGTCGCGAATGATTCTTCTCCAAATCTCGGCGCTTCTATTCAACCCACTTCGGATCCGAGCAGAAACAAATGCAGAGAACTTCTTCAAAAAGCCCTTATGGTTGATAAGGATAAATACCAACCGCAGTTTGTTAGCCTAATGGCCGCTAAAATTGAAGGTATTCGACTGATCCTTAGATTGAGGGTAGACTCTACCCGGTAGACGGGTTCTTTGAGTCCTTATTCTTGATTTCAGAGGCAATCTTCACCTTCCACGGCTGTTCAAGCTCAGACACGAAGTACCGAAACAAAATCCGATCTCGCTACTCCAACCTCAAAGATGCCAAAAACCCGGAGCTGCGCGACTCGGTCATGAGCGGCATCATCTCCGCCGAAAAACTAGCCAGCATGAAGCCAGAAGAAATGGCGTCAAAGCAACTTCAAGAGTTGAGGAAGAAATTTACTAAAGAAGCGATTAATGACCACCAAATGGCGCAGAACGAAGGCACAAAGACAGATATGTTTACTTGTGGAAAGGAAAGAGGTTCACGATTTTTCTGGAAAGCAGTTTTCTTTTTTGAAAATACCAGTTGGCATGAGTCGCCCAAAGAATAAATCGAAAGAGCATAAACTCCCGTAAACACGCAGTTACGGCTAGGGAGTTGGCATTTTCAGTTTGCTCAGCGCATCTGTGACATCATTACAAGTAAATATTTAGCGAGTGAAATTTCATTCCATTTCCTTTCACTTTGTAGGATCACTCGTTCGAGACCATTGATAAAATAAAAAAAAAATGATGTGATTGACATTTTTATTGAAATCAAAAATGAAAGAGATATAAAATGAAAAACTTGAAATTCGTATTTTCTTAATCGCAGATAAAGGAATATTCAATGAAACTTCTTTTTAATTCACAAATGTTCTAAAATGAATCCGTATATCATTTCTATAAAAAAATCCCGCTCCACCATAAAATATCTTTAACCTCTCGAAAGTGCAAGGGCAAAGAATGCACATACACCCAGCTCCAAACCCGATCTGCCGATGAGCCGATGACGACCTTCGTTTACTGTATGAGCTGTGGTAATCGATGGAAATTCTGCTAGCTCCTTTTCTTTTGTTTTCCCTATTTTTAAAATTTACATTTACATTTTTTCCGGCCATGTTTAAATTTAGCCTGTACAGAAAGAGAAAAAACTAGAACTAAAAAGGTGCTTTTTAGCTTTTTTGAAGCATGAGCTTTCTTTTAGCTAAAAAAGAAACTGGTGAACAGAAACAGAATCTACCATATTTTCAATCTACTAGTAGTATATTTATATGAGTGAACATACAACTACATGTGAGCAAATACGAATTCATAAATACAGAAAAATCCTCCCTGACAGTATCCCAATCTCAAAGATCTATCAACTTAAAACTTGTATCCAAAATATTTTGCGATAAGGTTATTACGTAACTATAATTTTTACTGCCCAAATACTGTCAACTGAAAATCTACAAAGTCTTGTTACTGTAACTTACTCTCACCTTTACTTACACTCAGGATGAGTCACTCATATATAACTTTACATTACTATTCTTCTTTTCGTAAAAATAAACCTTTGCCCGACCAATTTATCAACCCAAAATATTCAGAAAATGGGCGGAAAGGATCCGCAAGATCTGTTCAAGCTTCAAGAAAAATCGGCAAAGGCAGCTTTGGCGAAGTTTGGAAAGCACAAGAGATCAAAACGAAGAAAATCGTCGCTGTAAAAATCATCGACCTCGAAAAGTCAGACGGTAAAAACTCAAAAGCAAATCGTTTTGAAAGAAAGATAATGACGTGAAGAGCAAATAAACTGTGACAGAGACAAGTCCGATAAATTTTGATTTCAGATGAAATTGATGATATTCAACAGGAAATCGCGATGCTTTCTGAATGTTCCTCGCCCTATGTAACTAAATACTACGGTTCCTATTTGAACTCAAAGGAACTTTGGATCGTTATGGAGCTGTTGACTGGCGGATCGGCGAATGATCTGCTCAAAAGTAAGATGCACATACTCTTCCTTGATCTCAACAGCTTTCCTTTCAAGTGGGTAAGCTCGATGAGGTCTACATCGCTGTTATCCTCCGCGAAGTCTGCAGAGCACTCGATTATCTTCATTCAAAGGAGCGCAAAATTCACAGGTGTCCAATTTTTCCTCTTAAAATTTAACCCCGTGTTTGCAGAGACATAAAAGCCGCCAACGTCCTGCTCACGGACTCTGGTGACGTCAAACTGGCCGATTTCGGTGTCGCTGCGCAAATTTCAGAAACGACGATGAAAAGAAATACGTTTGTAGGAACGCCGTTTTGGATGGCACCGGAAGTTATTAAACAGTCCGCCTATGATTATCAAGCTGATATTTGGTCCCTAGGTAAACTTTGAAAGGTCTCCTGGAAAGTTAAACTTCTTTCAGGAATAACTGCCATAGAACTCGCCAAAGGCGAGCCTCCCAAGTCCGACCAACACCCGATGAAAGCTTTGATGAGCATTCCAAATGATGCCGCTCCAGAACTCGACGGTGATTTCAGCCGAGGTAACCTCCGATTTCTTAAAGTTTTCCTTCATTTGATCCTTAGATTTTAAACAGTTTGTTGCCAGTTGCTTGAACAAAGAACCTCAAAACCGCCCATCACCAAAAGACCTTCTCAAAATGAAATTCCTCAAAAACGCGAAAAAGAACTCGATTCTTCAAGAGCCAATTAACAAGTTCAAAAAGTGGAAGAAACGCAATCCGACGGAAGAGGACGTAGAAAATGAGCTTGATGCCACAATCAAGGTTGGTTTTCTTGATTTTCTCGCTAACCTACTTCATCATTGTTTCTCATCAAAGGGAGCCTACAATAACTTTGAAAAACTTGAGGTTATCAGCTTTTACACCAACGTTTTTTATTTTCTTTTAGTTGGAACGCTTCCCAACTTGCAATTGCAATCTGTATTTACAGATCATGTCTTTTTTGGACTTTCCAAAATATGACTTCTTTACATTTTGTTTTGATTCAATCTAAAATTACCATTAGTTGATACCTAACTGGGACTTCGACACGGTCAAACCTGCCAAAACTCGTCCTGAAGCGTCGTTCATTCAAAGACAGCCATCTCCCAAAGAAGATCGCCGTCACGCAAGCCCAACTCGCGCGGTCAGTCCCCTCGCTCCCGCGCAGCCTGTTCCCGCTCAACCTTCCCAACCCGCTCCGACAAGGCCACAATCTCACGTAACAGCCGCAGCAGCAGCAGTTGCATACAGTAACAACCGCGTCCCATTGGATCCTCCCACTGATCCTGCTCCAGCTCCACCCAGCGATCCAGCTCCAGTACCAGTCATTCCAAAGCAAAAACGTCTCCTCGACAAAACGACACGACTGTTGAGAAGTCGGCGTCGTTATATGATGTCGTGGCGCCAATTCTGTCAGAAATGAAGACGCAGCATAAATATCAAGATTGTGTAAGTTGGAATCAAGGAATAGAGTACCTTTGAAGTCAAAAGTTTGAACTTGACGAGTCTTATTTACTTTTTTAGACTTCCGCGCTGGACGAAGTGCGAATCAGTCTACTCAAGCTGGAGGAAATCCGCCCAGGAATCACAGACAAGCTTGTAGCCGAACTAACACAACTCGTCCGCGACCCCTATTCTGTTAATAACTAACTGTGTTTATTATAACTGCTCTCCACCACCAATTTTTCTCCAGTTCAAAAACTCCTCACAATCGCAACTTTTTCTCCGCTCTTTTCCGCAGTCCTTCATTCCTGAAATATCTTCATCCGCACAAGCAGCTGTCTAATTGAATATATTGCTACTTTTGTAAATATAAAAATACAACCGACAATCCACTTCTTTCCAATTTCAAGCATCGTACGAGAAAAATGTGAAAAAGTTCAAAAATCCTTGAAATTTTTATTTTTAATTCGCTCCTGAAAGAAAAACTGATTACTCAAAATGTAATGAAATTGTAATTCATTGAATTCAATGAATTTCATTCTACCTCCACCAAAATATTCTAGACCTAAAAATAGTCTCTTACGGAGCCGATTTTCTAGAACATCGGGATTGCTCCTGTTATTACTGATAAAAGGCTCACAGTGTAAAAGGAGTGAGCGATGACGCAAAAGGCTGCTGCAAATCCTCATCGCTCGGCGGTGGTCCAGACGGAACGCAAGCATGACTATTTATACTCAAAAGGTAAGCCCTCCAGACTTATTTTTCGTAATAACAAAATTGGCTAGACTATCATGTTTCGGGGCCAAGGGATCACAATCGCGCCATCTATCGGGCAAAGACCAATACTGATAATGTTAAGAAAATGTTCAGGTAAATCGCTTAAACTTTCATATCTTTTAATTATTTTAAACTTAAGCCATGAAAAATGTTCTCGGAACTTCGGCATCATCCTCGGTTTGAGACGGTGCTTGTACAAAAGACCCAGTACCTTCGTTTATCAACAAGAATTATCAAGACAAAGCTCAGATCGACCGCCAGGAGACGATGTTCTACGGAGCTAGGGATGTCGGAGGCGAGGACAGATACAAGTATTTCAGAAGGCCAAATGTTCCATTCAGTCAGGTATATATCCCCTTCAAAGGCTCTTTTCTAGTGTTTTCAGGCTCCAGCAGACGTAATTCTTGAGCCACCACGCCAAGTTGTCCATACAAATGATTCGGTCGTCCAAAGAACTCGTACACTCGCCACACAAACCGACTACCGCGATCAAGAATCTCAAACCGAACCTTACTCTCCCGACTACACCGTCGCCCCTGGTCAAAATCCCGAGATCCTCTCTCTCGCAGGGCTCAAGTACAAACGTGGCCTGCCAGCGGGCGTCGCCGAAGTGACGATGATCGAGCGTGCGCGCGATAAACGACGCTGGGAGGAAAGTCTCCCGCCGCTCAACGACCCGGCCCAGATTCACAAGCGGCGGCTGATGATGGAGCAACGCGAAAAATTTGAATGGCAACAGCGTGACAGAGAAATTGAAGAAATCCAAAAAGAAAAACTTGACGTATGTACTCTTTTCTAACCGGTTTCCTTTTCTTATTCCTTTTGTAGATAATGAAACAAGAATTAAAAGCTGAACATGAAGAATTTGCCGGATTATTGGAAGAAGCACTTGAAGAGACTGCGGTCAAGCTCGCGAAAGAAGCTGAAGTAAAAATAGATAAAGTAAAGAAAGGTACTATTCGTCCCTAAAACTCCATTTTCAATCTTTTCTTTCAGAACACGTCAAGAAGCAAAGACGAATAAAAAAATATGCACACATAGATACGCCATATCTAGGAGAAGATTACAAGCGAGACATCGTTAAGGATTATATTGATTATGGTTCGGAGGTGAGCTTTTTTTAGCCAACTTGAAATTCTAGTGTTGTTATAGACATATGCACCGATCGCTAGACACGGTCAAATCGGCGATAAAACGAGCAGCAAGTACCACGTGCAGAGTAAATATCTCGACACTTATGAAGGCCTCTGCGCGCTCGAAAGATCCATCGGGAAGAGTCTCACAGAAACGTACATCCGCGCTCCTGCACCAAAACAAGGACCTGGCAAGGACGGCTTCGTTCGACGCAAGGACAGGATGGACTGGGACCTCAAGGAGTCTTACGACATCATTCAGAAGCAAAAGGCCGAACGAGAGCTCAAGCGACAGCCGCGATTGCTCGTTGAAGTTCCTCCACCAGCACCTCGACCAGTTACTCCTACTTGCGAGGCGCCAGGCGAGAACTTCCAAAAGAAACAGATCGCCGCAACTCTTCTTCAAAAACTCCTGCGAGGAATGGCTTCGCGACGAGAAACTCTCACCGAGTTGGATAGACGACGCGATCTCATCGAAGAAGTCAGATCTACTCACATTCTTCTCGAGTCCGAAAAGAAGGCCAAAGATGCCGAGAAGCAACGGGTCATGGATCGAAGGAAGGTCGAAAAGGACATGCGAGCAGAGCACAATGAGGTCTCAGAGATTGTCCACGGCGTTGCTGGAAAGAAAGCGCAGAGAATCTTGGACTTCTTGCAGAATGAGCTTATTCGACTTCAGGATGAGCGAAGGTAAGATTTTCGATGAAATTCTCTCCTAAGTTCTCTTATTTAGATGCCATGCATTCGCAATTCTAGCAGAGCGAAAACGACGCATCCGGGAAGCCGAGGAAGCTGGACTTCGCCAAGAAGAAGAGCGCCGCCGCCGAGAAGAAGACGAAATCTGGCAAGAAGTCGTCAAAACTCGCCACCAGTCCGTCGACCAGTACTTGCTCAAGATCGCTAGCGAGGCAACCAACTTGGCTGCTGCTGAGCTCGCTGAAGAGCAAATTGAAAAGATGGTCGATGTTATTGACACAAACCCTCGTGGCCTCTCGTCACGGTGAGTCTTTATTTCTTATTCTTATAAACGATTTCACGGCTTATTTTCGCCTCCAATAGAAATTCACATGCCTGAATTTTAATTTTATTCTTTCCTAGCGACCAAGCTGCGGATATGGTTCACAACTTCTTGATTCCCGAGGTCGTCCGACGAGAGCATCTTGAAGAACCACACCGAGAACGAGAAGCTCGACTCAAGGCTGCTCGAAATCTGCTCTTCCCGATTGTCGATGGAGACGAGAAAGAGTGCCAGACCGAAGAATAATCCTCCGATTTCTTCAACTTTGTTACTATTCCTCTGAGTCCATATATTATTCAATCTCTTTATTCAAATATTTTTCTATTCAACAAATCTTTTATTTATAATAAAGAACTATATTTTTATACAAAAATTGTGTCTCGTTTACTAAAAAACGTGGATGAATTTGGATTTTTCTAGCTTTTCTACTTTATTTTCGTAATAGAATGGCAGCTCCACTCTCGCCTAGAAGTAACAACACTGGAAACATAACCAAGTCTTTCCAAAATGCTCATTATCCGGCGAACTTGTCAATTTCCAGATTTTATGTCAGTCAACGAATCTCGGCTCATTAACCGAAAAACGATACGACAAGGGATTGAGTATCCGGGAGCTCAAGGGCAAGCTTGAATTGATAACAGGTTATCTACAGCTGAGCCGCTGGAATTTCATTTTCTGATTGTTAGGATGCTCGCCTGCTTCGATGAAGCTCTCGCTTGAATCGAGAAAGGGCGAGAAGATTTGCGACATGGACGATGATGAGCGACTTCTTGGATCGTACCCAGTCGAGGACTGTTGCGGAATTAGGGTCATTGACCCAGAATCCTTTGACTGGTCCGACTTGAACAAGATCGAGAAACAGGAAATGGACGATGATACCTACGATACTTTTAAGCCGACTTCAGTTAAGCCTACTGTTCGCGAATACAAGGTATATCAGTAAATCTAGCTCATATTCATTTCGTTTTCAGAGAATTCACAAGCTGGGCATGTTTAATCCAGAAAACCAAAAGAAAGCGCTTGAAGATATGGAGGCGCAGGAGAAAAAGGACAAAGAAGCAAGAGAAAAGTAGAATTCACTGCCTTTTTCGCCTTATTCATTTTATTTTTTAGCTTCAAAGTTGGCCAGCGATGCGAAGTGACGTTGAAATCAAAGGGCAAACAACGCGGCGAGGTCAAATTTGTTGGAAACGTGTCTTTTCAGCCCAACGTCTGGATCGGAATCCAGCTCGATCTTCCGTATGGCAAAAACAACGGAACAGTCGAAGGACAGAAGTATTTTGAATGTCCGAACAATTTCGGTGTGTTTGCCAAACCTGATTCGGTAGAAGTCGGTGATTTTCCAAATGAAGAAGATGATCTCTTCTCGTCTGAGGATGAGATCTAATGAACGCCTTAGTTCCTAGTTTTTTGTATTGAATAACTTTCTGTAAAACCCTCTTTTAGTATGTAAAGTTTCTATCTCTATGTTCCTAGAACAAGCTTTCAGCAGTATTCCCATTTGAAATTTTCAAACATGTCATGATATAAACAACATTTCCATGAAAACAAATCTTCTACCAACTTTCAAATACTTCCCCAAGTTTCACCTCTGCTCATATCCCGAAGCTCTTCACATTATTTTTATTTGATTATATATCGTTTTTTTTCAATCCATCTCTTAAAATGTTTTTTTAGAATGACTTGGTGATAAAATGAGGCTTATAACTTCAGCTTGAAGACGCGGAAGCCAGCATCAAAAATAAATATGTGTGATTTCTTATTTTATTTGTCGATAAAAAATGACGCAAAAGCTATTTCGTTAAGGTATCTTACTGTTAATGTTAAAATAATTTAATTGTACTACATCATGCTGCACCAATCTTAAGACTGCAGTAAAATTAAGAAAAGAAATAAGTGTTCATAATCACGAAGTAACTTCAAAAGAAATTTTTAGACGTAAGATGAATAGAATAGTCGGATTTCGTCGATATTTGACAACTTCCAGCGCCTTGTCTTGGCGAAATCGTCGGGGCCGAACGACTATCGCCGGCTACGGTCCAGCGCATTTCGTGAAAGATGTCGACACAATGCTGAGGAATCCTTTCGAAGGATCAAAAGCAAAATATAGAATTTTCGGCTCATTAGTTTGGGATTCAACAACTTTTAGCAAAATTAAAATTTGTGAGACAAAAGTGAACTGTGCTTGACATATCCTTGTGAAAGCTCTGTTTATTTTGATCGTTAATGGTATTATGCTCGCGCTGGAGGATAATTACGGCATTTCGAAAAGAAGTAACGCGCAATTAATGGACTTCTATCCAGAGAGAATGGGCGAAAGATATGTTTATGAGGAAAATAATAAACGGCGGCTGGGGGATTTGCATGCGCACGAGCTTGTCATGCTCGAAAATGACGCTAAAGGAAAGGTTTTCAAAATAGATATTCGCCGCTTCTTTTAGACAATATCTTTAACAAAAAATAATCAAATAAAAAACCTCAAATAGCAATTATTGAATTGAAAAGAAAGATGATTGCTCAATCCGAGGCAGTGAAAGAATAACTTCTCTCTTTGCTTTTTTCTGTATATTAAATCTAACTTATTCGATTTAAATCTTCGATATATCGACTTTAGAATGGCAATAGACGTCAAGAACACAATCGCTCAATGGCGTCAAGAAATCGTCATGACTTTGAAGGAGTCAACGAAATCGGCCCGCATTCTTTGCGTTCTTCTTGTTTTCTTCTATGCTCTCAGTGGTTACATCCTGGTAGCTCATCCTTTTCTCTTCCATTCTTAATTTTTTCTAGGGCGGGCTCGCGATCACTCCCGGCTATCTCTTCCCACCGAAATTTTGGGTTTGGACGTTGATCACAAGCCCGATGATCGAGAACACATTTCTGATGGTTTTCGGCGGCTTGACAGTGATCCTTGGCGCTTCACGACTTCTTGAGCCACTTTGGGGCGAGAAAGAGTTCTGCATTTTCTTTGGTAAAGCCTTTTCAAGTTTTCATTAGGGACCTGCCCTCATTTTTAGCTGTTGTAAGCGCGATGTCAGGCTTTTGAGCGCCATTGTCTACCTCGTCTGCTACGCCGTTGTTTTCAATGACGACTTGCTCTTTGCTACGAGTATTCATGGACTTGCCAGCTTCAAGGTAATCTTGTACAGCTGCACTTTTATTGAGCACTTTCTAGGCTGGCGTTTTCGTAGCGCTCAAGCAATCCCGAGGAGAAGACACCGTCATTTTCAGACTCAAAGTCAAACAAATCCCGTTCACTTATTTGTGCTGTGCTGCTGTTCTCTGCATGACGGAAATCAGTAAGGCCAAAAATAAACGGACAAATATTTACAGTACTCTTTCTCTTTCAAGTTTCTTTTTCGTACTTCGTCATGCTCAACACTGGCATGTTCTCAGCCTGGATTTATTTGCGATTCTTCCAGCAGCACTCCCGCGGCAGAGGTGACCTAGCTGATCACTTCGCTTTTGCTACGTTTTATCCTAAGATTTTCCGCGTAAGTCTTCAACTTCCTTTCGTTTCCGCGCTTGATTGAAAGTGTGAAAGAATCTCTTCCTTGGTGGTTGTTAAAACAATAGCATTCAGATTCGGTGTTTTACGACCATCAAATAAAAACTTACGATTCTTTTTGTAGGGTCCGGTTGGATTCCTGTCAAACATTATTTGGAACATTTTGGTAAAACTTCGAATTTGCCAGAGAGCCACTTATAAATATGACGTTGCTGCTGCATCCAACATTACCATCAGGTAATAATCATCATTTTTTCCAGTGCAAGACAAACACGACACATGCAGAAGAATCATATGATAAACATCCCAATTTGTAGTCTTCCTGGAACAAGCGAGGCAGATGCAGAGAGGCGTCGGAAAAAGGCTCTTGCTGCTCTTCAGGAAAGAATGGCAACGATTGAGTCTCCGGAGGAAGGATGGTCGGACGAGGAGGAAACTCCTAAAGGTCAAATATCTCACGGTCCACTCAAAATTCACATTTTTCTAGCGCCAGAGAAAGCGGAAGCATCGGTAAAGATCGAGAACGAAGTTGCAGACCCAGTTGCTTAAAATTTCAAGACCTTCCCTTTGTCTAGCCGCAATTGCCTTCCTACAGTTATTCAATAGCTGTAACTGCCATATAATTATAAATAATCACCAGGGAATCCTCCCTGGCTGCAGGGATCTAAATTTTTCCCGAAAATCGCAATTTGCGAATATTTTGCGATTGCGATGCGAAATTTCGCAGAAAATTCGCAATCGCAAATTATTTTGATCGAATCGCAATCGCATCGCAATCGCAACTCAGTTTTCGTCAATAATTCGCAAATTGCGATTTTTTGCGAACTTTGGTCTTGTCAAGATGCTCCTTCGTTATTCTGACATGGGTTTTCTTTGACTCAGAGCCTATTTTCTGTGTTCTAAAGGCTTAATTGTAAGGCTGACCTCAAAAATAGTCTTAAATCCTTTGAAAAATTACTTTTACGCTAAAATTTCGCAAATGGCGACAAAATCGCAATTCGCGAAAAATTCGCAATTTGCGAAAAAAATCGCAATCGCATCGCAATTTCCGGACTATTTTGCGTCGCAATCGCATCGCAATCGCAATTGATTTTCGGCAAAAATTTAGATCCCTGCCTGGCTGAAGAGAAAACACCACCTTGTGCAATTATTTAAGTTCATACTTCTTCTCAAAGTACTTTTTTTGAAAAATACTCTTTATATATATTCAACCCTTACTCACACCTTTGTATCCTGTGCAAAAATCAACTTTCTACACTTCTGTTACTGGGGTTTTCTTCTTTAGAAGAAACAAGTTCTGTTATTTCGAACGAAATTATTTCGTTCGTATCCATTTTAGTTCCTTTATAATACTTACAGCTTCACCTATCTTCAATACCTGAATTCTAAAATTATAAATTTTCAGAAAAGAATAAAACATCTAGTAGTCGAGTCGTTAGTCATTAGCATTCTTGTAAAATGGGATGTCTCATGTCAAAACCAAAGCCTCCCAAGGCGCCTGGACCATCGGGAGGCCCATTCAACAATGTAAATCAACAGCAGGGTTCAAAATCACCTCACCTAAAGGTGCACCTTGTTCAATTTAGGTGAGGTGCAAATTGTCACCTCACCCACCTCACCTAAAATTTTTCAGATTTAAGCTTTTTTAGGTGCACCTAAAAGGTGCACCTTTTTTGAAATCATCACCTCACCCACCTCACCTAAAACTTTCGAGATTTGGGCCTTTTCTAGGTGCACCTAAAGGTGCACCTTTTTTGTGATCATCACCTCACCTCACCTCACCTAGGAATGTTTTGATTTTAGGTGCACCTTTTTTCTCGGTGAGTTGTTTTAAAGTTTGAAATTCAAACTTGGCTGTTGATTTCGAGTCCTTTGGTAATACCCAACATTTTTTACTGGGCAACCCGCAGATTCTTCAACCTTTACCCCAGGGCTGTCGATTTCGAGTCCTTTCAAATTACCCGCGACTTTTTTCCGGGTAACCCGGAAGTTTTAACGCTTTATAATAATTACTCGCTTACAATTAAAATCCGTGCCCACACTTGATCAATTATCACCTAAATTTCACCCACCTCACCTAAAAAACTTCCAAAATCCGTCTTTTTAGGTGCACCTAAAAGGTGCACCCTTTTTCGGAATATCACCTCACCCACCTCACCTAATACTTTTCAAAAATTGTCTTTTTAGGTGCACCTAAAAGGTGCACCTTTTCCAATCTATCACCTCACCCACCTCACCTAAAATTTTTGAGATTTGGGACTTTTTAGGTGCACCTAAAGGTGCACCTTTTTTGTACTCATCACCTCACCTCACCTCACCTAAAAACTAGGTGATTTTGAACCCTGATCAACAGTCTTTCATGGCGCAAGATGCTCCAATTCATATCCAACCGGGTCAAACACATCGTCAACAACCACCTCCTCATCAAAATCCCTACACAGAAACTAGCGCTATCAATAATTACGTTGCTCTTTTCGACTATCAAGCTCGAATGGAAGGCGATTTGAGTTTTAACAAAGGAGAAAGGCTTATTATTTTGAACAATAATCAAGGTTAAAACTATCAAGAAATAAATACATTTTTATACCAATTTAGGCGACTGGTGGGAGGCAAAGAAGCTAACTACCGGAGAGCGCGGTTATGTCCCCTCTAATTATGTCGCCGAAGCTGACAGTATAAAGGCAAAAGAGTGGTTCTTCGGGCCAATTCGCAGAGTGGACGCCGAACGATGTCTTGGAAACAGAGCTCCAGGCACCTTTCTCATTCGGGAGGCTGAAACCATGGTCAATACTTATAGGTTTGCGGCTACTTCTTTCGAACGGATGATGAGCGATTTTTTAGTCTTTCTGTTGTATCTGAATCGCGAGCTGTCAAACATTATAGAATACGAAGATTAGATAATGGTGGGTTTTATATTTCAACTAGAGTGACGTTTGCAACGATGGACGATCTTGTTTTACACTACTCTAGGACGAGTGATGGACTCTGGTAAATCTTCCCCAAGATGAAAATGCGGCTAACTAACGTTTGCTTTCTAGTTGTCGATTGCTTCAGTCATGCCCACAGGAAATTGCGGATGTTCGAGATCTAGGGCGAGATGTTTGGGAAGTAAATCATCGAGACATTCAGCTGACCGATAAACTCGGTAGTGGAATGTTCGGAGAGGTAAACAGCTCTTTCTATGAGCCTTTTCTAAGTTGCGTTTTAGGTCTGGAAAGGCATCTGGAACGGAAGAGTAGACGTTGCCGTCAAGAAAATGAAGCCTGGATCGATGGATCCTGAAGCTTTCAAAGCAGAAGCGACAGTCATGAAGACCTTGAGGCATCCAAGATTAGTCTCATTATTTGCCGTATGCTCATCCGAGCCGTTGATGATCATTACGGAAATTATGACCAATGGATCCCTGCTTACGTATTTGAAAGATCGAGCAGGAAAGCATGCAACTCTGCCACAGCTCATAGATATGGGAACGATGGTTGCGCAAGGAATGGCCTACATAGAGGTGAATAAAAGCTTTTCTATGTTTTTCTTGAACATTGATCTAGCGCATGAACTACATCCACAGAGATGTTCGAGCAGACAACATGCTTGTCGGTCAAAACGGAATCGTCAAAGTGGGCGATTTCGGCCTCGCCCGATTGTTGGACGAAAACATTTACAATCCCGATTCTGCAAACATCAAATTCCCAATCAAGTGGACCGCTCCAGAAGCGGCTTTGTACTTTAAATTCACGATTAAATCCGATGTCTGGAGTTTCGGAGTATTGATGACAGAGATTATAACGAGAGGAAGGACGCCATATCCAGGAATGAACAACAGACAGGTCAGAGGATCCTTCTAAATTGCGTGTTACAAGATTTTTTTCAGGTTTTGGACTTTGTAGAACGCGGAGAAAGGATGACAAAACCGAGCCAGTGTCCGCCCCATCTTTGGGAAATCATTATGTCGTGCTGGCAAGAGCAAGCTGACCGTAGGCCAACCTTCGAAGCTCTTCAAAATCAACTGGAGGACTTCTTCATCGGCGCAGAAAAGCAATATGCTGATACTGGCGGCTTCTAAGAAACTCTCTCCTATCTGGAAATATTTTTCTCGCTCCCTCTCAAGATCAATTACTATCAATTTTCGGACAACAATGCAATAACAGATCTACCAATCCGCCAAAACGCTTTCAAAATTGAGAATCACCCTGAAAAGATTTTCTTCAATCGTGCCCCCAATTTTCTAAAAAAAAAAATGTGAAAACGCACCTCTTGTCATCAAACCAAAGAATTTATTTTCAATTTGTACAGTTTAATTTAAGAAAAAACAAATAACAACTTGAAGTGTTTTCATAGACGACCCCGACATTTTTTTCTTTTTATGAAATGAGATCAGACCGCTTCCTTATCAGTTATCGATTTTCGCTTTTTAATGGTACCAATTTATTGTTCATATTTAACCCTTATCCTCCTAAAATGCCTTTTGTTCCTTTTATCATTCCTACCATTTTACGTTTATTTCACCTTGAGCGTCTCTAGCTCTACTAGGTAGTCTAGTAGGTAGGACTCTGAAAAAGACTTTTGCTACACGCCTATTGCTTCCTACAATCTCTAACTGTGACTGTATAAAAACCCAACTTAGAAGAAAAATAATACCTGCCCTTCCATTTCTGTTCCCATTTCTTTCAACCTGAACTACGAGTGATTTTTTAATGTGCAATTACTAAATATACGAAAAAAAACATCAAGTCTTTTATCAATCGTTTTTTAAGATGAGGTAAGATAAAAGTGAAGACAAAAAGATGAATGTTTTGGCAAGTTGCTGTGGCCCTTGTTTTGGCTGGGAGACGCTTGTTGAGGAGCCTGAAGGTGAGAAAGAATGTGGTTGAAAGAGGCTGCGGTCTTATTTTTGACGGCTCCCTTCCTTTAATTCATTACAAGCCTAAAACTATCCTAGATACAGCAAGCCGGCCTCAAGTTAAACTCGACGCCCTAAACATGGGATTGGATGCAGTTATCGTTAAAAATGGCACACGCGTCTGTGGATCTGGTGCAGTTCTCGCTTCCGCCCCGATTATGCAGGATAAGGCTTATTTTGAAGGTAGATACAGAGTCCACATTACAGACATTGAGACAAAACGATGCTCATGTGAGTGTTCTAGTGAAGGTTCAGTCTGATGGGATCTGGGGGTGTGGCGTGGCCGCAGAACAGTGTGACCTAAACAAAGTCCCTACTACTGACAAGTCGTGGATGCTGACGTCGGAGAGGACAATTCAAAAAGAAGGGACAGATGTAGAAAGCGTCGATGAGATTTGCGAGGGAGATGTGATCGGAGTCACTTATGACCACGTCGAGTTGCAGTTCTACCTCAATAGCAATCCTCTAGGTAATTCTTTGTAGAACCTTATCAGTCTAACTTATTATTGTTAGGGAATCCCGTAACAGGAATCCGAGGAAAAATCTACCCAATTCTGTACGTCGATGAATCCGCCATCTTAGACGTTGAATTCGTCCATTTCCGAAACATGCCTCCTTCCGGCTTTGGCCAGATTATGTTCGAACAAAATATTTTATAAAACCAATCTAGTTCTGTTTCAAAAGCTCCTCCTATATTTTCGATTCTTGACCTAATTTATACATATTCAGACAATTCGAATAGAATATTATTTTTCTAAGTTTTTTCTTGTTCCAAACCAATTTTTAAATTTGTGAATATAAATTTTCAGTTTCAGAACAATTATAACATGCCTTCAAGTTACAGTATATCGAAATTATTATATAACATTTTATTCATGTGCTCATTTTTCTCCATTTCCAAACAGTACCTTACAGTATCTACCGGTAGTTCTCTGCAACTCTTCTTTGCCGACTTACAATACTGACAAAATTTGTACAGATCAGCATCGAAAATTTCGATTGTTTCAGATAAAGAAATCGGCCGCCATGGAAAAACAAGAAACCGAAGAGGTCGAAAAAGTCGATGATCTCTTGAACACATTTAACTCCCAGCTCAAGTTTGAGCAAAAGCAGATCAGAACAAAACCAGCAAAAGATTTAAGCCTTACAAATCGAAGAAAAGAAAGTCGAAGAAATCAGCATCAAAGGTTAGAAATTGAACTCTTCCTTGATTTCAACGATCTGTATTTTTTCAGGAAGAGGCAAAAGCTATCCCTGAGAAACGTCCTTCTCCAGTGTTTAAAAATTGCTCGATCGAAAGTCGCTCCACTGAGTTTTCGCCAGAAGACCTTCCTCCTTGCTACGAGGAAGAAGTGAATGTCAATGAACTTTGCGCGTATCTGGAAAACGCCGAACTTATTCCACGAAAAATGTCCAGCATGGCAGAAGCTATCTATGGCTGAATGTTTCTTTGTTCTCTCCTTATACCTCCTCCTCTTTTATTTTATTGTCATTTATTTGCATTTATACTAAAATTATAAAAACAACAACGACTGATAATTTTTGTGTTTCTCTTATTTAAATTGCGAAAAAATCTTTTTCGCGATTTTTTCAAATCTCTGGTTCAACTTTTTCTGATCTGTCCTGCTTTCAATTCTTCCGAAAAAACTACTCATTCACAGAAAAACAAATAGTCCATTACCATCTACTCAATTTTAGAAAGTTTCCTCCAGTCAATCCAATTATGCCAGAGAAAGATGAAAAACCCGTCACTGCCGAAAAAGTAAGAGCCGTTTACCGAGGCACTCTTTGACGTTGTATTCTAGCAAGAACTCATTGATCTCTACAAGCAAAAAGTTGAGCTACAGAAATGCCTGATGGACTTGGAAAAGCAAATCTATGGTTTCGAAGAAGGATATCTAAATGATACGAGAGAGTGAGTCTTTCTTTGTTTTCCCAGTTGACCGAATTTTGAAGCTTTGGAAATGTTGTCATCGGTTGGGAAAATTTCAACGCTGAGTCGAACAGAAACAGAAACAAGGTTGACAAAAAACATACTGCCAAAAGAATTAGAAATTCTGAACGAATCTTCAGCACGTCTAGGTTTGATTTCGCATACAAATTTTTATTTACCGACAATTTAGCGTTACGTCTTTTGAAGTCAACCCATCGCTGAAGGAAAAAGACACAGACGATGAAGGGCAAATCGATGAAAACCCCAAGAAAAAGAAGAAAAAAGCCGCTTAATTTCCTTTTCTCTGTTTTTCCTTTCATATTCAATACATTCATTAAAAACCCAAAAGGCACAAATAAACAGCAGCATTTTCAGGCTTTAGCATGCCCTGATTCTTTATTGACGCAACTCTGTATCTATATGAACCGCAGAATGACCACCAGGTTGGTCCAATCGCCACCGTGCAGCAGCCTTTTAATAACAAAAACGCGACACTTAGAAAAAAAACGAGTAGCGAGTCTTCACCTTTTCAGCCGGAGCTTATTGAATTAGAAAGAGCAAGGCATTTTTATTTTGACAAGAAAAATGTGCAGTCTTATTTTTATAGGAAAATTAGTTCTAAGACAAGAGAATCTTCAACAGACTGAATGTTGCAGAAAAAAGTGTTTGTTAAAAATTTAATTGAAATTGTTAAAACAATAAATAATAAATATTAAAAAAACAAATTGACTTTTAATTGAAATTTTCTTTATAAACTGTAGTAGAGCTAATAAGAGCGTATTTTATTATTTAGAATTCCTCAAAAAAAACCTTCAGTTTCTCCATTGAATCGGAATCTGACAGGGCACGTATTCGTTGCAGTTGGGAATGTTGCAACGCGCAACTTTGATGCTCTCTGGCCGAGTGGTTCCCAGCTGGCTGAGGGTCGGTGTAGCGAGCCGGCGGCAGTATTCGAGCTCGAATGAAAAAAGGGAGAATGTAAAAAAGACGCTGAGCTCAAGAACGGACTCGGATATGGCGCGTTTCTTCCTCCAGGGCACAATACCGAAACAGATTCCCAGACACCTTCATGACGACTTTATCCAGCTTACTAAATATGAACAAGGGAAGGAGTGGACAACATCGTTTTTTACTCAAGAGCCATACAATGTAACTAAGTTTATATACCAATTTCTAATTGAGAAAATCCACTTGTGAGAACGCATCTACGAAAAATATTCAAAACTCGCTGAAGCAGAAACTTCTTCAAATAGCGCCGAAAGTATTATTTCTGTCGAGTATTTTACTCTGAATCAGAGAAGACAGATCGTCGAATTGTCGCGTGGAGGTTTGTCTGCGGATTTAATTGCCCTGCAATTTCGAGTGCCAGTAGAAGGGATTGATGATGTCCTGGAGAAAAATGAAGAACTGCGGAGAAAGAGACCAAGGTAAGAGAAACACGATAGAATTTTTCTAGTATTTTATTCTGGCTCAGATCGTGTGAAGTAGATTTTGAGAGTTTTTAAGTCATTTTATAGTTCTTCCTGATGCCATCAGGCTGATGGAACTCGTATCGAACCTGTAGAAGTAGCTCACATTTGAAATAAAAATAATTTTTTTTCTCTTCTTGCTTTAGGTTTATATAGGCGTCTCTTATGGTCGAAGGAGCGTTAATCAATCTTCAGTCAACCGTTTTATTTTGAAATTTTCCATGCACGATTTCATTCTTTGGTATATACCTAGGATATATCCTTGCAAACGAACCAAATTTACCATCAAGCCTTTCCGACTTTTCTAAATATCCTTCTAATACTCTCTGATTTTTAGCATCGAAGATGAAATTTGGATTAATCAGCGAGCAAACAGTTTGATGAAAGAAAGTCTATGGGGATTCAAAACTCCCGACGCTTACAAAAGAGTCCGCGCTGGGAAGAAGCGGGTTATTCGCGACTACAAACAGAGAAAAGAGGCTTATCCTCCCCTACTTGAAAACCCAGACCCGAAAGTTGAAAACTTTCATGTCTCTGTCATCGATTCTAAAAACTCCCCAGTTTAAAGGCATCAAAATTAACCAAAGGGTCATTTTAGAATGAATATCTCGTCTTTATTTCTTATCTTTCACGCGACGGTCACAGCTCAAGAAGCCGAAATCACCACAAAAGCAAGCCCAGTTGACTTGTCTAACTCGACAGAGGCAGAAGTTGAGCCAGAGGTCGAAAACATGGCAAACCCAGCAACAGAAAGTCCAGATTTATCTCCTAAAAATGGAACGACTACAGATACGCCTCTTGTTCGTCCAATTACCAGGTATCTATGGCCAATTATACGTAGATTCGTAAACGCATGATCAAATAGATAGTGCTCTTTGAATTATCCTAATCAATCAACATAGCTAAGATATGATATCTTCTTCAATTCTAGCGCACCCATTGAATCCGGCTTCGACTTCGGCAGCTTCATCGGTGGCGCCGTTCTAGCGTTTGGCGTCACGGCAACGGTCTATTTCGGCATAAAATTCTACCGCGCGCATAATCCCGATTATCGTCATATTTAAAAGTCGCTCATAAAAATACGCAAATCGTACTCCAACTTTGTATCAATCCATATATTTCAAGAATGAGCTTCTTTGCCGATTCCTACCGCTAGAAATCGGCAAAAAAGCGTCATTTTTACACACTTTTGTTCATAATTTATGATAGTCATTATTTTCCTTCTTCGTATAAAATCAAACCGTCTCGTGTTATACAGTCATTTTACTCACGCCTTTTTATTCTTCAACCTTCGAAGGACTTTTTATCATGACACACACAAATACAGTTTACTCGTTCAATCTCTTTTGCAAAAACAAACTTTTAAACCGCCAAAATACGAAAAATAAAATCGCAACAAAAAAAAACAACCGTTTTTAACTTGTGTTACTTGCAGAATGATTGTTTTATTTTCGGGAAAGCGGAAATCGGGGAAGGATTTTGTTGCAGAAAAGCTTCAGGTTTGCTTTTTTCTAGGATAAGGGCTTATTTTAAACCCCCTTTCAAGGCTCTCAACCCTTTTTCTCGGCCAATGAGAATCATCAGACTTTCTGCACCTTTGAAAAAAGCATACGCATCAGAGCATCCTGGAGTTGACTATCAACAACTTCTGGTAAAAACCCTTATCTACCCTTAAATTTTTATCTTAGCTACTGTAGACTAGTGGGGAGTACAAGGAAAAGTACAGAGCAGATATGGTTCGCTGGGGTGAAGCAAAGCGAAATTCTGACCCGAATTATTTTGTGAAACTTTCTTTTGCTGACTTGGATGTTCATTTGTAAGTTTGTGTTTTTAACGATTTGAAGGTTTAACAAAGCGCGTAGAAAAAGCTCGTTGGTGGTTGTCTCCGATTGTAGGAGAAAAACGGACATTGAAAGCATCAAGAAGCTGTTTGATGATCCAGGCTATCACAACCAACTGGCGATAGTTACAGTCAGAATCGAAGCCACCCGGGAGGCCCGAGAGTCACGCGGGTTCACCTTTACTGCTGGTATCGACGATTGCGAGACAGAATGTGGCCTGGACGATTACACCCACGATTTTATCTTCAAAAATGACTCCGGCGGCGATATTTTACCGTTGATCGATTTTCTCGACGCCCGACTCGAAGCACCATAATGCCCCTTTACGCTGGAATTTCCGTACTTTTTCCAAACGGTTGTTCTTTAGCTTTGCGCAGTGGCAGTATCGTAAACGATGAGGTTTATCCGAGTTGCGATTATTGCTAATTGAAAACTATACCCAATACCCCGCCATGCGGACGTGAAATACCGTCCACATAGGCAATTTCTGAAGGAGGCTACGGTCTCCTCGTCTTATCGAAACTCTAAAACCCTGACTTCTAACTGGCTATAATCGTCGATCATTTGCCACTAGAAAATCCCGGGAAATCCACCAAGTCATCAATAATTAATTTACTTTTGTCTAGATTGCTTGATTTCGCCCTTTTTTCAGGCCTTCGAGCCAACATTTATCTCTGGCCTACCTTTCCTCCTAAAATACCTCAGAAAACGCATCTTCTTATTTTGATAATCCCCCATTTGGCCATTTAGAATGTAAAAACCATGAATCGGTGTCGATGAGCATGAAAGAAAACCGAAAAACAACGAGCAATTGGGTCAAGAGAAACTTGAGGCGCTTGATTCGTCGAAACTACGTAAGATGGGCTACGGTTATCGCCAAGTATCCCTTCTGCCTCATTTTCATCAGCGTCGTTTTCACCTTGATATGTAAGCCAGGCCCGTTTTCTATCCATTCTCAAATTGTTCTAGGCTGTCTTTCTTTTACTTAAAAACTCCTTATTCGATCCACTCACTCCCATCGGAGAACTTCTCGGAGAACAAGCCAGAAGGATACATCCTCCAGTTTGAATTTGAAAACAAGCATCCTACGAGAAAACTCATCGAAGAAACAACGAAAATTATCCGGAATCATGAATATTTGTCGAACAACTGTGTTCACGGAGAATCGCTAAAGTCGGGAATTCCACCAGAGCTGTCAAAAGTGATCCCGAATCATTCCTGTCTCATCTTTTCGCCGGCGAATCTTCCTGATTCTGATCACGAATTTCCGCGAAATATTGAACAGTTATTCAAGGGAAAGTTCTAATTCTACAAATAACGATGCCAGTTTACCTTCTTTACAGGGGTGATTTTATAATGAGAGCCCTCTGTGTTGATGGCACATCTGTTAGATGGAACCATTCAAGTAGCGTCACAAAAAGGCAGCGCGCATTTTATGGGGGTCCAAGTGGAAACACTATCCACCCGTTGTTACCGTGGTTTTGCGACATGACATTGATCCACAAGCACCTTGGCTTCTCACTTTGGCAAGGGATCTATTTCCAGCGAGCGCTAGCGAAAACGTGTCAACCCAAGGTCAGTGCCCCTGCCAATTATTCTATCAAAGAATTTATTTTCGTATGCAGATCCGGGACCGAACCATTGATCAACATAAATTTCCATTTTGGGTATCCCGCGACGATTGATTGGTTGGTTTATCTCTCAGCGGGCATCTTACTGTACGTTTATTATTACGTTACGGTCAGAAAGATGAATTTTCTCGAATCCAGGAAGGTTTTTGAGCAATTTTTACGCTCAATAGCAATTTTTTCTTTTAAAACCGGGCCAAGTATTATCACCAGTGCTGCTGTCTGTGGAACACTGATAATGTCTCTAATGGTCGCTTTAGGATCTTGCCTCGGTAAAAACTATTTCTTTGGTAAACGAGCTTACTCCTTTCTAGCGCTGGATCTGGACATTTATGTCGAGTCCGGACCGTTCGAGCGCGGAATCGGCTGGATTTTCATCTACTACACTTTTACGTTTATTGCGTTTGAATCTGTACTGATGCTGACGAAGTGTATCATAGAAACGCCTGTCGAAGGAAGCAGTTTTTTATATCTTATGTAATGTTCATTCTCGGCCAGGGAAGGGAAAGCTTGGGGATCAAAGAATATGATCAATCTGCGCTTACTAGAGCCCTGGCTGAGCTCCAAAATTGTTTACGAAACTCGCTTTGAAGAGGGGCCAACTGAGCGGATCGCGCACGGATTGCTCCGCGGCGGGTGCCACCTCTCGAAGTTCTTCTTCGCTCAATTAGCGCTGACCATGATTGGCTCGATCTCCGAATACTCTCGCAGGAATACAGTTCAACGCAGTAGTGCTCGGACAGTTTCACTTTTAACTCGTTTGGGGGTTTAATTAGTAAGTCGCCGCGTTGGATGGCGGCCAATCAAAGAGTGATTAAAAATTGGGAGAAGAAAAAATCGACAAAATACTTCCGCGATTAGTCGATTTTTTCTAGCAAAAAGTCGAGTTTCAGGCGATTATTCCAAGGCCGGGACGAGTGCAATACAGATGCTTCGATATTCGTCTGTACAGACACTCTGACGAGACCTAGAATTCTCACCGATCAAATTTCCCTCTCTCTTTCTCAGTCGGATGTTTTCAGAATTTCTACAAGTCGGGACCAGTGCAATATTAATTCAGAAAAGTAAAACAAATGCACAAAATCGCGACTGGTAGACTTTCGTAATTAGCTTTTTAATTTGTCTTCTTCTCTCTATTTTTTTCGAAATGCTCTTTCTCTCTTTGTCCCTATTTTTCTCTCTGAGTGGTCGAGCTAAATAGGCCGCGCGGGATAAACGAGACTCCGCCCGGGGGGAGCGCGCGCGTGAACTCTCGCTCTCCCGCCCTCCAGTGGTATTTCTCGGTCAGCTGCCCCCGCCCAGCAAGTCACGGATTTATCACCAATGATTTCGAGCTACTTGGATATTTCTCAGCCTTTTTGGAGTGAGGAAATCATCTGTTCCACTTGATCTCTTTGTCCTTAGATTATTAAAAGAAGTTAGTATTGAATGACTCGTATTTCGTTTCCTGTCTGCGAGACAGCGCTTTGAAGTTTTTATTACTATTTTTCGAGTTATAAACGGTGCTTCCCGTCGCCGGGAGCGGCGAGGAATAGAGCTACCGGGAGAAATTGATTTCGCCCCTGGCCTCAGGTGATTGGATGCTCTTTTGGCCAGCACAAGCCGTGATTGGTTCAAACGAGTTTCTCATCTCTCTTTATTCTGTCGTTGAGGACAAAGGGAAAGTCATCCACTTGACCTGAGTGGGATTCATTAGCTTTATGACTCACTGTATTCAAAGTTTGAAGAGCTGGTAAACGGCTAAATAATTTTCTTATGGGCCAAGGGAGAAAAAGGTTGAAAATGTTGAATTGTTACCAGTTTCTCCATCTTTGCTCTGATTATGGTTCTCTCGCACTCTGCTCTTCTTCATGAATGGCTTGTAAACTTGTTTATTTGTGACAAGAATAGTTCGTTTTTGACCTTCATAAAGGATTTACGAGCCATTGATAGTCTTTCTTCGCCCCTATTCTCTTTCTCGAGCTCAAGCAACTTGAGCGATCAGGTAAAGAAAAAAAAACTCTTGAAGCATTACGCAAACTTTTTAGAACCAAAATGGATTCACAAAAGATCTGGAGCCGCAATAAGATTGCGTCGTTATTGGAATTCCAGGAATTCTGGAAAGTTCGGGGAGGACACTCTCGAAGGAAAGGGCATATTCTAGAGTTTTTTCTCTTTTTGATAATAGCCAGGAATCTTGAATCAATCAAAAATTTTGACATTGGCCGTTTGATTGAGATAAAAATACGTCTGTCTGAGACCATCAAAATAAGTTCACGATGTGCCGAGTCTCCGAGTCTCACCGCTTTATGATTTGTAAGCTCTTTTCGTAAATTTATATACCAATCACTTTTTACGAGCGTACAAGAAATTTGTTTGTCAGAACTTTTTCACGCCCTCAATGTAGATGTGACCCCGTTGGTCGACCTTGGGGAGAATCATATTGACCCGATTGAGGGGATGTTCCAGCCACTGAGGATCAAGTTGTTAAAAACATGGGCCCACAAGGCAATTCTGCAGAAAATTGCGATGATTGTCTTTATAACTTGGATTGGTTATCGAGTTTTTATGGTCGATCCAAGTGAAATAAACAACGACTACGATGACAATGACCTGAGTTTGCTACACTGCCGTGGGCGTATGCTTTCCAACTCTATTCAAGAGATATTCGCGGAAAGCATCTATCCTTCCTTCCTCGAATTCGTGTTCCTTTCGATCCCAGTGGCTCCCGTCCGATCCCAATCTATCAGAAAACGAAGGATTCTCCTCGCTTGACCCAGTTTGTCTCCTGGAAACTTGCTTCGCTGATTATCGCCTTTGCAGCAGCTATTTATAAGCTTTATAAGGTGAGAAATAAAACAAATAATTCCCGTGTCATGGGAGTGACCCTGTTATTGTAACACCTGGATTGGAATTAACAAATTTTTTCTGTGAAATGATTATGACCTGATTTCAGTAGTTATTTTTAGGCGTACGAGAGGAAGATCGAAATCAACAAGTCATTTGTGGAGTATTTTGATTCCCGGAAGTCCTCGAAATCGCTCTATGAAGATGTCGCGCTGGAAAAACATTTGGAGTTGGAATTCACCATCGATCATGTTACACAAGATGAAGAAACTGGGAACCTGCTTTTAGTTGACTCTTCCGGATCTTTGACGATTTTTGATGCTTCAAGTAACAAAATTGTCGCTCAGAAGCTGTCTCAGATTTCTTCTTATCGCGCTTCCACGACATCAGATTCGAGACATCATTTTACCGAGGACGATAATCCATTGATATCTGACGATGAGACTGTTTGGTCTATCGGACTTCATCAAAACAACATCATTCTTGGCTTATCTTCTGGGAACGTGAAGTTTTTGCAGGTTTCAAAAGCAGAAATGCTTCTCAAGTCGACTTATCTACTCGACGAATCTGGCGTTTCATTCATAATTACGCGTGACGAGGAAAGTGCTTTCATCGCGCTTACGATTGAAGGAACCGTACGAAAATTCTCCACTTGTCAATTTTCCGCTCACGAGGTGCAACACAGCACGCCTGGCGTCACAGTTGTCCGCACCATGTGCGAACGTATCGTTTCTGGCTCATTAGACGGCTCTGTGACTGTTCTGAACAAGGACTGCAGGACTGATCATGTCTGCAAAGGTCACAATTATCCAATCACTGCCCTGAATCTCTTCAAAAATGGAAAATCTTCAAGCGACATCACTGCCATGTCGGCGGATCAGTCTGGTCAGGTCCGAATTTGGACCTTGTTGTCGGGCCGTTGCCAATTTGTGCTTGGCAATTACTCTGGCATGATTTCAAATGTCTGGCCTTGCAGGTACGTTATCAGCTCAGTACTTCAGTACCTAACTTTACCACCAGGGATATCCTGATCGGAATAACACAATCAGGGCGGGTCCTAATTTGGACTCACCGCAGCGGCCACTTCAAGCAATCTTTCAAACTTGGAGAGTCTTCAAATGGCGGTGCCATTGTTCTCAATGAAAACTTACTGATTGCTGCATTCGACCAGCAAATAGGATTTATTGACCTTGATCTGAAGAACAAAAGAAGATCAATCTCGCTGCGAAATTCAGTATCAGAGAGAACAAGTTCAAAATAAGGTAACAACGAAAATGAAACGAAAAAATTCCTCTATTTTTAGGTCGACGGCTATGACTCCCTCAAAGCTGTTCTTCAGCCAGACAGGAGACAGAAAAACACTATTCTTCTCACATGGTCGAACTCTAAAAGCCTTCTCTTGCCGCCTCACGTTGACTGTACAAATATCTCGTAAAATACTACTCACTGTTACTACTTTTCGTTCCACAAGTTCTAACACAGATAATCACTTGTTGTATAAAAGCTAATTAAATTTTTCTAAAGAGATGGTACGACTTTATGGAATCGTGATCGCGAAGAAAAACGGCGACAAAGTTCAAAAATTGTGCGAAGAAATTGACGTCAGTACTTTTGGCTTCTTCCAAAGAAATTCTGTTGGAGAGTTTATCAGATTCACCCATTCTATTGTTCTCGGTAACGGCCTTTTCTCCATCCTTACCTTTAATAATTTCTTTAGAAAGGACCCCTAAATGACAGAAAGTCAGTCAAACAAGATGCATACATGGCCCATTCTTACGTCGGTCCTGATGGTCTTTCCGCCTGTTGCATCGCTGATGAAGAGTACCCAAAAAGACCGGCTTTTGTCATGCTTGGCAAGGTAGTAGGTAAATTAGCCCTCATTTGTTTCTTTTTATAACGGCATTCTTTCTCGAACAGAGGACTTCGCCGCAGCGCATCCAAATTGGAGCAGCATCAATTCAGTCGAGTTCGGATTGAAGGACATTCTTACAAGATGGCAAGATCCTAAATCCGCTGATTCCATCATGAAAGTGCAGAACGAGCTCGATGAGACAAAGCAAATCGTCTCCGAAACGCTCGAAAAGATTCTCGATCGTGGCCAGAAGCTTGACGATCTTGTCAGGTAATAATCAACTATAGGTATCATTTATAAAAAATTATTTTAGCCGCAGTAACGAACTCTCAGAGCAGTCAAAAGCATTCTACAAAACCGCCAAGAAGACCAACTCATGGTGCTGCTCAATCATGTGATCTTTCTTCTTTCAATATAATTTCAACCTATTTTCCTTTTTTTTTCTTCAGGTTCAAAGTTTGTTCCATTCTGTTCCTCTTTCCTAGGTTCAACAAAATCGCCCGAAACCAAGATCGGGTTTTATCGGGTTTTTAGGAGGTCGGGTTTTGTTGGATCGGGTTTTGTTGGATTTTATCGGGTTTTTGTCGGGTCCGAAATCGGGTTTTTATCGGGTTTTTGTCGGATTTTGTCGGGTTTCCTACAAGCAAAAATTAAAAATCAAGTCAAAAGAAGGTCAATAACTTATCTTGAGCAGATTTTTTCAACAATTTTCGAGGATCATTAATAATATTATTTAGAATGTGCATTTTCCCATTGTGCATCTCCTTATACAATAAAAACGCCTCGTCTAAAACCGTATTATTAGTAATACGGTAGAATATAGAATAAATAATCCAAACCCTATTTATGTGTTTAGAAAGCTTGGACCTTGCTGAGTTACAGTTTAGGGGGTTAGGCCTTGCCGAGGTCACATGGCTTTAAATAACCCATGGGGTTGAAAATAGTGGGAGTTAACCTAAAAGACTGTTCTGCTAAGGCCTTCAAGCTCAGGCGTTCTCTGAAATTCTGCCCTCGAAATGGATCGCTGATTGCCAGGGACCTCGCTGAATTTCATTCTCTCAATCGCCAGAAGATTATCTTTGGTAAGATTAATGTAAATGTCCTCTAGAGCTCGTTCTATGCCTTTCCCCGGTTTTGGAGGCAGTTCTCATCTATTTCGAGTGCTTTTAGAGTAAAAAAGGGCAAGGGAGGCTATTTAGACGGACTGTGATTGGCTGAAAAGGCAAGAAAAACCCGACGAAATTCCGACAAAATCCGACAAAAACCCGATCCTACGTCGGGTTTTTGAAATTTTCAGGATCGGGTTTTGTAGGGTGAAAAAAAACCCGACAAAACCCGATAAATATCCGATCCGATATCGGGTTTTCCGGGCATCGGATTTCGATTTGTTGAACCTAGCCTCTTTCCAACTCATTATTGAAACAACATCAACAACCATATCAACATATCGAGAATCTTTCCACTCCTTTTTCCACCATTCATTGGTCCACAAACTTTAATATTCATATAAAAATGCATATATATCAATTGTGAAACATACCACACTTTCGCTTTTATAACAACTCTACTTGTCCTGTTTTTTTTGACAAAAAGCTACAGTAACTCCTTGTGTCATATATTCAAGTCAACATATGCCGGTATTTTTTCTGCTACTCCTCTATTTTTCAAATTGTTAGTTTACTACTACTGATACAAATACAGCTCTGGAATTATATGCATTCACGTCTTGACCGTTTTATTCTCTAAGAATGCCAAAGAAAAAGACAGGGCAGCGAAAAAAGGCTGAAAAGCAAGCTGAAAGACAGCGAGACATCAGGTGCTTTTTCCTATAAGGTATCTATATAAATCAGTGAAATATCCATTATCTAATGTCTTTGGACGTGTTCAAGAGCTTTTTTATAGATCCTCAGAAAGAGGGCTAGCAATACATCCCTGTAACTCGCTGATAGAATGCGATCAATGCGGAAAACAACAAAAAAATCGAGCATTTTGCTACTTCTGCAATCATATTCAAAAAACAGTTGTTTGCGGAAGCTGTGGGATGACAAAGTGCATGAATAGATCCCCAGGAGGATGTCTGGTCAAACACGGTGCGAATTATATTACTGGGGTGAAGATTGCCGGCGCCATTTGTGATCATTGTGAAACGTTCGTCTGCCATGGAAGGGATTGTATACAAAAACATGGCTGTGCTTGTCCGTTGATTGATGCTGTCTGTATTGAGGTGGGGGTATTTCTTCTTCCTTGCATAGAAAGTGAATTCTAGTGCGAAAGAGGAGTGTGGGATCACGGAGGGCGAATGTTCAAGTGCTCCTTCTGCTGCGGGTATCTCTGCGAAGATGATCAATTCGAGCATCAGGCCAAATGCCAAGTCCTCGACGCTGAAAACGACAAATGCGGCTCTTGCAATAAATTCGGCCAGTGGAGCTGTCTCAAGGTAAACTTTCTTTGAGGCCCGGGCGTTTCAAGAACTTTCTCGCTTCGCGAAATCCAATTGGCGAGAACAAGGAGAGTTACGTAACGAATTTTCTAGTGTAAAATTTGCTTCTGTGATGATCATGTTCGGCGAAAAGGAGTCAAGTACGCGAGGGATGAAAAGTTCCCGTGTCCGAAGTGTGGATTTGAGTGTAGAGAAACAAAGGACTTGGCGATGAGCACGAGGAGTTACAAGTTCGGGCGAAAGGCGAATACAGAGTAAGTTCAGTAACACTAGATTTTTTTAGAATCAATTTCAGGGGCCAAGAGTCAACTTTTTCTTACGGCGGATATACAGTTCAAGTACAGCGACAGGTGTACTCCGATGAAGAAGATTATGAAGACGATCTCGTGCAGGGAATGACGTCGATGAATCCTACTGATTTTCAGTACGGTTATCACGGACAGTATGACGAAGATGAAGATGAAGAATGACAATCTCTTCTTACTGTTTAACTACAGCAATACCGCCTGTTCCAGAATGTCACTCAATATAAAATCTTGAATTTATATCAGCGATGTTTTCTCTTCAGAAGGTTGTATGCCAAGATCTCGGAGAGATCGAGAACGCCTTGACGAGCAAGATTCGTATTCGTTCGACCCTTTCGAGTCTTCCGGAAGTTCTGCCCCGAATGGTGTGCAGCTTAACCCTGATGGAACTCCATGTCGTGCTTGTAGTTCAGTTCAAGATGTGAAAGCACGGCTTGGAGATGCTTTTGGGGTTGGTGATTCCAGCGTCAGAAATGACTGCGCCCCAGATGTCAATCAAATTGGAAATGCTGGCTGGGTAAGTTTTGAAAACTTAGCTTTCTACCAATTTTACCTTCCAAATATTTTTTCAGACAATTCTCCACACAATGGCAGCATATTATCCTGATAAACCATCACCTGAGAAGAAAGCCGCTGTTTTAAACTTCTACGATTCTTTCTCAAAGCTCTATCCTTGCTCTCATTGCGCAGAAGACCTTCGCCAGGACCTCAAAGAATTCAAAGTCAGGAACGAATCTCGTGCGAGTTTGAGTATTTGGACCTGCGAAATGCATAATCGAGTGAATGAGAAGCTGGGAAAGGAGACTTACAAGTGTGATCTTGATTGGCTTGATCAGAGATGGCGAGATGGCTGGAAAGACGGCTCATGTGATTTATAAATGGCTACTGCAAAAATGATTTTCTAATTTTAATAGATATCTTACGATAGATTTTTGACAATGCTTTCTTTAGAAATGCTCGCGCTTAGAAGTACCCGAACCCTTACCACTCGGCTCGCCACGCCAGGTAATGATCAGGCTTCAATTATGTTATCCTAAATCTATTCTAGTGCTGAGCCGAAAGCTTTCTGCGAAGGCCGAGATCCCCGAGACCAACATGTTTTGGCTCCGCCACCAGATCAAAGCCAAGGATGGTTTCCACAAGCACGTCAACTTTGTGAGTCTTTATATTTTGATTGCAGCCATTAGAATGGATTTTAGGAGCGAATCGTCGCCATGGTCGCTCTTGGCTCCATGGGCGCTGCTGTCATCTCCCCTGGCAACTTCCTTGTCGACCAGACATTGGCTCTCACCTGGATCGCCCACTCCTACTGGGGCGTTGAAGCTATGATCATGGATTACATTCCCCTTCTTCTCCCTGTTTTCTTCGCCAACGTAAGCCGCTTTCTTTTGCGAATGTGCCTAGTCTCCAAATAAAATTTTAGGTCGCCAAATGGCTTTGGGTTGGATTCTGCCTCATCATGGCTGTTGCCTTCACCAACTTGAACCTCAAGGTTGGCGAGAAGCAGGGCTGTGGCCACATCATCCGGGAATTCTTCCTTATGTAAAAAGCGCTCTTTTTATAAAGAATAGCACCTTTCTGTCCTGTTTCGCTATTGAGAACACTATTTATTAAGACTATGAGCGCATAAGATCCTACAAGTTCAAGACCTCCTGTTAGATCATTTCTTCGTTAAGAATGAGTGACTTCGACGATTCCTACGAGTCTTCCATCTTCTCTGATGCTTCAAGCTCGTCCATCGATGACATGATCTTTTCTGATGAGCCGCCAAGTGATGATTCGTTGGACGATTCCGTTGGAGATCTTGAGGAGAGTCGTCTCGAAGAAGATTCGGAGAAACGTAATTGGACTTTATTTTCTACCTTTTAAGTTGATTTTAGAAGAAGATGAGAATTCCAACTCAATCTCGCTTCCAAAACCAGTGCCGGAGATTCCGATGACTGGATATCTTGATGAATCGATCCATGACCCTAGCTCGGAAGATATAATTGACAGTCAACGAAGTAGGGTTAATAAGTATTTCCAAATCAAAAGCCTTCTCTTTCAGAGCTGGAGAATAAGTATGAAATCCTCGACTTTTCTCTCTCGGGCCTCGAGGTTTCTGATGAACGAAAGAAGTATTACGAGAAGGAAGAAAATGAAATGAGTTTTGTCGCAGGCAAGAAAGAGTACGAGCCTCCGCTTCTTTCTCTCGCTAACCTCGATATGGACAGCTATAGGAAATGCGCTGATGTGTTGAGGCCCCATCCACATCTTAGGAGAGGTAATCTCTTGATAGATTTTACCCATATAGAGTTTTTCTAGCGTTTCTCGAACCAAGAATGGTCCAAAGTCAAAAGGTCAGCATCAAAGTCGATCCTCCTTTGACTCCGCTGAAGTCAATTCTTCGATCACGAACTGGATCGGACAATATGGAAGATCATATCGAGTATATAAAGCGTCGATCAGAGCTACGATCAGGTTCCAAACCGAACAAAACTGAAGAAAACATTAGGAGGATGGAGCAAGACTTGACTGCTGAAAGACCAGAGCATACCGAGTACAGAAGTGCTCAAAGTGTAAAGGAAGAATACATCGCGCGAGCAGAATCAAAAGAGGAAAATTCATCAAAACCTCGATTCAGCCCGAGAGACCGGATTTATGACAGTCTCTCTGAGTCAACCAAAGCGCGATTGGAAAAGCTAAAGCAAGAACGAAAGAAAAAGAATGCAGAAATAAACGGAAATGATGCTGCTCCATCTCCACCAAAGCCAAAGTTCAACTACGCCAAGCTGGAGATGATCAAAAACCGCTTCGAAGGTAATTCTTCTAAAAATCGCATTTTTACAGCATTTTCAAGAGCAACAAAAGAAGAAAGCGGGAAATTCATTCGAAATGACAATGATGCAAGAAGAGCGGGAAGAGCAAAAGCGTCGCCACCGCGAAACCCTCAAGAAATTCGAGCGAATGTCGACCTAAATCCCAGATAGAAAATCTTCCTCACTGACACTTATTTAAGCTAAATGAACTGCCTCATTTATCTTCACACTGCAGTTTTCACTTCACCTGCCAAACACATATTAAAAAAAGCTCCGACTGGATTCTTTTTTATTCAGAAAATGCCTGTAATCAAGGCTCCAACAAATCAAAAGCGTCACACTAATGTGGCGGTAGTCCGGCTCAAGACTCACGGAAAGCGATTCGAACTTGCGTGTTACAAAAATAAGGTGCAATCATGGAGGGATGGAACGGAGAAAGATCTTGGTGAGGTGTTGCAATCGGATAGAATCTTTACAAATGTCGGCAAAGGAGAATTCGCTAATTCGAAAGACTTGGACAAGGTAAGAAATATTTCCTTGTGAATTTCAATAAAAGTTGAAGGCATTTGGAACGAAAAATGAAAAAGACATCGCAATTAAAATCCTGGCAAAAGGCGACCTGCAGGTTTCTGATAAAGAACGAGAAGTAGCAAATGAATCGCTCTTCTCTGAAATCGCGGAGAAGGTTTCTGAAATGTCCATCAATCCTCAAACGGAACGAAAGTATCCACCGACGATTATACAGAAGGCGATGAAGGAGACGATTCATTATTCCTTGCAGACGAAGAAGAACGCGAAAGTACAAGCAATCGATGTCATCAAGCAGCTGAAAGCCAAGGACTTTCCGATTGATCGTTGCAAAAGCCAAGTGAAAGCTACAATTCCAACTGAATTTTCTGACGTCGCCGATAAGATCCGAAAGCTTGCCAGGTAAGCTTCAAAAATTAATTCGCATCTGATCATCTTTCTAGCAAAATACTTGACGAAAAAGAAGCGGATGATCAGATCCTGCTCAACATTATGATCATGCCGCACCAACTGAAAGAGATTCAACAGATCTTCACGAAAGAAACATCGGGTAAAGCTTCCGTGGAATTGATATCGCTGAATAAACAAAAGTCCTCTGATGAACAGCTCATTTAATAAAAGTTCATTCAACTGGAAAATATAAAAAGGAACCATTGAACTCCATTTTCTGGTTGTTTTTACCTTGGTTTTTTGATTGTTTTGGAGTAAAATAGCATGGCAGGCAGCTAATAAATTCGTTTCTTATCGTCAACTCTTAGAAGGATAATAATCGGATAATAGCAAATTGAAGGATAGCTTGGAAGGTGGAGACAGAAGGTTTGCGCTAACAAAAATACAGAAAGTTACTTCCGCTTGCAATAATGTTGTTGGATAAAGTAAAACTGAGCTCAAAATCGTGACAAAATTATTTCGTAAAAGCAAATATAAGCGTTTGTTTGCCAATCAATGGGAAATTGTCAGAATTCAGAACTGAGAGAATCGATAGTCGAAGCGGACGGGGTGCAAGATATGGATCATCATAGCTAGGGATTAAACGCGTTTATAGGAAGACTCAGTGATTTGATTAAAGTGAAAATTCCACGCTAAGAATTATTATCATCGGTGGAGGAATAGCGGGAATCGGCTGCGCGAGTGTTTTATCCAAAAATGGTGTCAACAATTATCGAGTTCTCGAATACTCGAACAGAATTGGTGGGAGATTGCGGCCTTTTCAACTCACCCCCGAAATATCTGTCAATCTTGGAGCAAATTGGATCATGGGCGAGCGGAATCCACTGCTAAAGATTTTGAAAGACAGTGGAAATTCTGAGACTCTTCTGGACCCTGAATACTTCAGCGAAGAAAAGAAGGTTATTGTTTTGGACGAAAAATATGAAAATATTACGGAGAAGATGGAAGACTACCATAAACAATTTTTAAACGACTGGCACGAAATGACGGAGTATTTTCAACAGACGGAGGAGTTAATTTCAATCGAGGAATTCATGAAACGAACGGACTCTTCGCCCGAGAAAATTCCACGAGATATCTACGAGGCGCTCCACTATATCCACGGGTACTCGCAAATCTGTGCCAGCGAGCCTGCGTCGTGTTCCATCGGAGATGCCGACGAGAAACAGATGGAAGACAGATTTGGAGAAACACCAATAGTTCTGGGTTCATCCACTTAGTGCATGAACTCTGATCGAATTAAAATTAACTCGCCTGAGTCTTCACTTCTGAGACAAAAGTTCTGTCAAGTGAAACCTCAAGTTGAAGTACTTATTCTCAGATTTATAACCCATAGAAAGCAACGTCCAACATAAGTGCGTGCGAGAAGAAGCGACTAGAAAAGCATCCAAAGAATGTGCAAAAATGTGACTTTTACCTTGATTTCATCAAATTTATTATCCCTAAAGAGCATTTGCACAAGGGGATCAATGAAGCCCTGGATAATCGCTTCGTTCTAAAAGAAAATATGATTCAACTGAATCTCCCTTCCCACTTTACCTTTATCCAACGATACTCATCCATCGTCAATTTGCGAAGATTCTCTGGCGTAGCCGTCCAAAGCAGCATTTGGGAAACTTCGCAGTGCGAGAGTAGAAGCCGATTTCTCTTGACAACTGAGCTCACAAGCTTCTTCCAGGTGACGGCTTTGACGATTCGGTCGAATATTTCTCGCTGATCAAACGTAGCCGCGCGTGGAATGATCTGGAGAGCTTCAACTTCGTTGTCCTTGCTGATGAGCTTGAAGGCGATCTTTCTAGCAAAATACTTGACGAAAAAGAAGCGGATGATCAGATCCTGCTCAACATTATGATCATGCCGCACCAACTGAAAGAGATTCAACAGATCTTCACGAAAGAAACATCGGGTAAAGCTTCCGTGGAATTGATATCGCTGAATAAACAAAAGTCCTCTGATGAACAGCTCATTTAATAAAAGTTCATTCAACTGGAAAATATAAAAAAGGAACCATTGAACTCCATTTTCTGGTTGTTTTTACCTTGGTTTTTTGATTGTTTTGGAGTAAAATAGCATGGCAGGCAGCTAATAAATTCGTTTCTTATCGTCAACTCTTAGAAGGATAATAATCGGATAATAGCAAATTGAAGGATAGCTTGGAAGGTGGAGACAGAAGGTTTGCGCTAACAAAAATACAGAAAGTTACTTCCGCTTGCAATAATGTTGTTGGATAAAGTAAAACTGAGCTCAAAATCGTGACAAAATTATTTCGTAAAAGCAAATATAAGCGTTTGTTTGCCAATCAATGGGAAATTGTCAGAATTCAGAACTGAGAGAATCGATAGTCGAAGCGGACGGGGTGCAAGATATGGATCATCATAGCTAGGGATTAAACGCGTTTATAGGAAGACTCAGTGATTTGATTAAAGTGAAAATTCCACGCTAAGAATTATTATCATCGGTGGAGGAATAGCGGGAATCGGCTGCGCGAGTGTTTTATCCAAAAATGGTGTCAACAATTATCGAGTTCTCGAATACTCGAACAGAATTGGTGGGAGATTGCGGCCTTTTCAACTCACCCCGAAATATCTGTCAATCTTGGAGCAAATTGGATCATGGGCGAGCGGAATCCACTGCTAAAGATTTTGAAAGACAGTGGAAATTCTGAGACTCTTCTGGACCCTGAATACTTCAGCGAAGAAAAGAAGGTTATTGTTTTGGACGAAAAATATGAAAATATTACGGAGAAGATGGAAGACTACCATAAACAATTTTTAAACGACTGGCACGAAATGACGGAGTATTTTCAACAGACGGAGGAGTTAATTTCAATCGAGGAATTCATGAAACGAACGGACTCTTCGCCCGAGAAAATTCCACGAGATATCTACGAGGCGCTCCACTATATCCACGGGTACTCGCAAATCTGTGCCAGCGAGCCTGCGTCGTGTTCCATCGGAGATGCCGACGAGAAACAGATGGAAGACAGATTTGGAGAAACACCAATAGTTCTGGGTTCATCCACTTAGTGCATGAACTCTGATCGAATTAAAATTAACTCGCCTGAGTCTTCACTTCTGAGACAAAAGTTCTGTCAAGTGAAACCTCAAGTTGAAGTACTTATTCTCAGATTTATAACCCATAGAAAGCAACGTCCAACATAAGTGCGTGCGTAGCCGAAATCGCAAAGGATGTACCGAATGAGAACATTATCTTCAATTCAGATGTTTTCCTTGTCAAAAATGACAACAACAAGGAAGGATTTGAAAATTTCAATGGGCCCCGATAAATCAGAACTTTAATCTTTTAATTATTTATTTGCGCCTGGAGCAGACATTTTTTAAATGCCAATAACTTGTCAGTACGACAACAGTGTTGTCTATCTTAAGAGCTCTGTAGATGTATTCAAATCCTGATAAAGTTTCATTTATCCTTGAGAAACTCAAAAGGATCAGTGGAACAGATGAGCTGCGACTTTCTCGTCTCGGCAGTCCCGATCAGTCAGTATCATTCAAAAGGCTAAGGCTTGAGTTTATGACCCCGGAGAAAGATGAGCTCATATCAGCACTTTCACTTGTGCACTTTGCGAATTGTTTTGTCTTACTGGAAAAAGATCAGGAGCATCTACTCCCAGGTAAATTCTGATTATATTCACCTATGCCAACTTCTCTAAGACAAGAATGACTTCATCTACCTTCCAAACAACGAAGAGAACATCTTCCGGTCTATCGAATTCGACCCAATGATACTCCGGTTTCACGGGCGAAAGGCGATCGCATTCAGAACCACGTCAGAAAAGGCGAAAAAGTTCAACTCGCTTTCAAGAGAAGAGATCAAGAAAAACATTCAGACAACCATCAAGAGAGTATTTGGATTTGATGCGAATATTGAAAACTTTTCGAACCCAACTTGGGCTGCACAAGGTTTTTTGCTTATTTGCAGAATTCAAATTGACTCCTGAATTATTAAGAAAACTTCCAGGGCTGCTATACGAATGTGGCTCTGTGTCCGGGAAAGACATTTGACGAGTTTTACTCGCGTCTGAACGTTCCATTAGGTAAATGAAGCAATTACGATTCAAACTGAATAACTTGCTAATTTCATTTCAGTTGATAATTTTTACATGATTGGAGAGGCTTTCGATGGATCGAATGCTGGTTATGCGCATGGAGCGTACCTAACTGGAGTCAACTCAGCAGAACAAATTCTTAGATTACTGAATACTGAGGATAATAAAGAAAGATAATACTGATCTTTCAAAAAAAAAACAGATTTGTTCACTGTTATTCTTGGAGTTGACGCCTTGCATGAATTGCAAAAAGAAATCAATCTTAATTCATTATGAGTAGGAAGGAGGTCCATTCACTCTTAATTATACCGCTCAATAAATGTGCTTATTTATAATTTAGCTCTTCAATATTGAGGGAAAAATTCATGCTTGAACTTGAATCATAGTTTCTTTATTCGCTAATAATTCCAGTTAGCTCCAGCATTTAGTGGGTGATTACGGCCATCGTTGTTCGTTGTGTAGACAACTCTTCCATCAGGTTCTTGCCACCAGAAAACTTGCTGATCGAATTGATCAAAAAACCATCCGTCTGGCTGCCTATCTTGGTAGAAAACCCCGTTTCTTCTGTTGACGGTTGCATAATATTTAAAAAAGATAAACAAAATCCTTGACTTTTTGTATGAACCTTGCCCGATATCCACCCCCAAAAAGCCTCCACTCCTTACTATCGGTTTTGGGTCAAGCTCTTCAATCTTCGCCTTTTGGAAGGCACTGGAGTAGAAGGCTCTAATTTTTGATGCAAAAAGTTGCTTATAGTTTTAATGATGAGTTGAACTTATTCAATGCCGCAAAAAGCAGTGCACACGTCAATTAATTAATATTGCTTATTTGCAGCTTTAATCCTGAAACGTCGCTCATCTCTTTTGTAAAAAATAAATGTGTTCGAAAGGGGATATATCAAAAATTAGACCGGATACAATCCAAAAATCTCATAGCGGCTTAATTATGTCCCACGAAAAAGCATGATTAATTATCTGCTTCCCCGAAAATAGCTATTCTTCGTCGTTTTTCATTGAAGCCGACTATTATTTAAACGTTGACTTATTTGCACTCCGTTAGGCTAAGTCATAAATAATCATAAATAATTTAACCAGAAAAACTATCAGATATAATCACTAAAGACTCTTCGGCGTTCTTCCATATTCTGCATGAGGGCGCTATTATTCACGGCATATAAACTCATCCATGCTGAATGTTTCAAAAAAAGACGATTATCCAAAAAGTTAAACTTGACTAAATGAAACTCTCAATCCTCCTTGCTTCCTGCGCCGCTGCGTTTAATTTTGAAGATAATTCAAGAATGAAGAGAAATTTTTTCAAGGTACCAAAACGTTAAAACAAGCAACTCAAAATATTCAAGTTGAACACCCGTGATTCCGGAGTCCAGACTGGACTTCAAGAGAAACTTTTGGGTCTCCAAAATATGCTCGGCAATGATGAAGGCTTTGGGTGGTAATTTTTAAGCTTCCTGCTGTTCTTCAACGAAATAAAGAGATAATAACAAAATATCTTTCTATAAATTTAATTTTATTAAGAGGGCAGTGTTTACTGGGGAATGGCATAAGTGAAGGGACATTAAGTGAGAGTAAGACACTGACGTTTTGAAAAAATAATAAAACAGTGATCTTCTATGAGCTTCCAGGGAAGATTTCAGCGGCAGAGGGGATCGGGCGGAAGAATTGAGGAATCCCATTAGAGTCGAACATTGCTTGAAGCTTTTGATCTCGCTCGGTTCGCTGCAGACGTGAGATTTGTTCGAATTCAGACATTATCGCGGGGTTCTTCTTTCCATAAAGGAGAAGAAGCGACTAGAAAAGCATCCAAAGAATGTGCAAAAATGTGACTTTTACCTTGATTTCATCAAATTTATTATCCCTAAAGAGCATTTGCACAAGGGGATCAATGAAGCCCTGGATAATCGCTTCGTTCTAAAAGAAAATATGATTCAACTGAATCTCCCTTCCCACTTTACCTTTATCCAACGATACTCATCCATCGTCAATTTGCGAAGATTCTCTGGCGTAGCCGTCCAAAGCAGCATTTGGGAAACTTCGCAGTGCGAGAGTAGAAGCCGATTTCTCTTGACAACTGAGCTCACAAGCTTCTTCCAGGTGACGGCTTTGACGATTCGGTCGAATATTTCTCGCTGATCAAACGTAGCCGCGCGTGGAATGATCTGGAGAGCTTCAACTTCGTTGTCCTTGCTGATGAGCTTGAAGGCGATTTTCTCGATGTCGATAAGGAAGGCTTTCGGGTACTCGTAAAGCGCTTGGACCACCAGATCTGGCCGGGTATCAACATTAAGCTCGATGCACGCTGTCCAGATTTTTCGGAAAGTCCGGTCGAACATGACGCTTTCTTCAAGCATCGTGTTGAACCATTTTTGTCGATTCAGACGGCGTATAAACGCGAAGAGCTCCTCTCCGACAACGAAGTTGGCAAAGATACGAGTCCACAAATCGTCGTCGACGAGTTTATTATTGAAGGCCAACTCGCCCAGCGCCTTTGAGGCTTCGTGCGAGCCTTCCAACGCGTCCAACATTTGATTGAGCCCGGCTACTTTATCGTCAGTTTTATAAAAGCCACCAAGTTCTTCGAGCTCATGCCAAGTACCTTGAGACGGCATTGATCTTTCCAGGATTGAGTTTGCTTGATGAGCGCTTTTTGGAGCCAAAGCCGGCCGAATCCATCCCGAGTGTATTCGCGATCTCGGCCATTTCCTCTTCGTCGAAAGATTTGAGAAGATGATCCATGATTTCGCAGCGCTGCTCCAGCGACCCAGAGTACGCTTGGTTGAAGAGTGCCTTGGCTACTTTTGTCTTGTCCCAGATTGAGGATATGCCGACGATATTTCGGACTGGGATCGGGGTCATATTCAGCCACGTTTCGACGAGATTTTGATAAACAACGGCGACGGGGATGTCCGCATTTTTGCAAACCTCTGTGAGCACTAATCCGAGGTCGTTTTTGTTGTTGCTTGTATCCTCGAATAGCTTAACAATCAATTAATAAAGATCATTTTCGAACTTCCGTACCTGTAAAAATAAAGATAGAATTGTGCTCGAAGATAGGGCTTGTCTGCCCTCATTGAAGAACGACCGCGTCTTCTCATCGTAAAAATGATTTCGTGACAAGACCTGCTTGGTTTCAATCAGATTCGAGTAGTCGCGCAAGCTCTGGTATTTCTGGCTTATGTCGGCAATTTCAGCAATTATCCCACGGTATTGCTCCAGGTCTTTGAGTGCTTCCTTGAGAAACTTTGACGCTTGAGCTGGTTTATCGATGCAACGAGCCGTGTGCATGTACATATGGCAATTGAGTGATAGCTCTCCAATTATTTGCTCTCTTGCGGTCGACCCAATCTTAGAGCAAAGTTAATAAAGGTAGCGGTACTTTTTTATGTCTTCATGGCTATTTCTTACCTTTAGAACCGCTAAAAGAGAATTCAGCTCTGTTCCTTCATCAGATCTTACGCCCCGCATCTTCGTGACAAGATTTTTGACGCAATTCATCTTGACATCTGCTTCGCTCAGCCCAACAATGCTTGTCTTTGCGACCCAAATGATCTTCTCGTAGTTGGTTGGGAGACACTCCTTCCGGATTGCTTCAAGCATTTTCGGCTTCTCGCTAGCTATCCAGTGGAATGGAAGACGGTCGCATTCATCGGTCGATTTTAGAAGCCGGTACTTTTCGAACTCTTCCAAGTCGTTTAAATATTGCTAGAAAAGAAATTACAGATATCTGCTATTGAAGGAAAATCGAACCTCCGCGCGCGAATCGCTCTCTAATTCTGGATTGCCTTTCTTCATGAAAATAATTTCCTCGAGAAGAAATCGAATTCGCTGGTAGCTTGTGCGTACGGTCAGACCAAGCCACTCCAGAAGCTCTTTGATAGGCGATTTTATGTTAAAGTTGCGCAGCGCCCATCTCAATCGCGGCTCGATGCTTTTCCAGCTTGAGTTGATGCTCTGAATTTTTTCTGAGAGGTTTCTTTGAAGGGCAAAATGTACCTTGGTGTAGCTTAAAAGTTCAATTTTCGGCTTATGCGAGACAACAAGCGCACTCGATTCAATGCCAGAATCTTCACCGACGAATTGCCATTGCAGGAATCTGTATAAAATGTTGTTCCTTGAAATCTGGAAAGCGTCGATGTATTCGTTGACTGTTTCGAAGGGTATTTGCGGCTTGGCGAGAAGCTTGAGGCAGTATTCGTCGCGGTAGTCTCTCAGGTTTACTTCATTTTTGGAATGGAAAGAAGTTCGGATATTTTACGCGACCAAGAGCCCATCATAAGAGTTTGTTTGAAAGCAGCGGCATATCCTAAATTTTCAAATGAAGTTGTTAAATGTCTTTATCATGGAGTTACCTTGATTGTTTTTGAAATATTTGATTCCCAGTTTGCATATCCGCTCTTGTGTTTCAAAATTGCTCGTCCTTGACAATTTCTCAAGCGTATGAAAACCTCTTCCTTGGGTTTTGTATGAAAACAGCCGAACATTACGTCCTCGTTGATTTTCCTCCTGACAGAGTCCTCAATAACGTTATTGATGAGTTCATCCATTCTTTGCTGATCGGTGCCTAGTAGCTCGGCTCTCAGGCATTCGAAGTTGAGTTTGAGAAGATCTGTCGAAAAGTCTTCGTCTGTTACTTTTTGAAAAGGCGTTTCGAAGCAAGAACGGTCGTATGACTTCAAATATTCGTGGACGGCCAGCTCAAGACGCCGACAGAAGCGCTGGACTTTCGCTTTCGAAGATGAGGTCTTTGGCCCGGCGCAAGTGATGTTCAAATTGGCTACTGTTAGATTTCCCCTCGCAGGAGCGGCACCATCGTTGACATCGGCCTCGTGCTCGCCAATCATTTTCTTGAGCGTCAAAGCATGGATCAACGCGCCATCGAGAGAATCGGTGAAGGATCGATCCCAGAGAAAATCTTCCAAAAGAGGTCGTTCAGGTTCTTCCTCCTTTACTTCAGGCACGAGCAAGGGGAAACGCATTTCTTGAGTCTCGTTGAACAAGGACTTGTTGCATTTTAAAAAAGTGATGAACGAATTTCTTTCAAAGGTTCAAATAATTGATTTTCTCTAGTTGACGTAATAAGAATTATTAGAAATAATAAATGAGATAAGATTGAAGATAGAGAATCAATACGAAAACCTTTCCTAATCGGTTCATTACTTGGCATAACCGCAGCTAGAGAGAGAACCTCCTCAAGAATGGTTCCTTTAAAATCATCCGGCGCCTGCTGAAACGTTTCCATCGCCTCTGTACACTTCTTTTCGGCCAGTTTAGCGACGACATCTCTTCTCAGAGCGTCGTGTTTGGAAACGCTAAGGAGGGTGAAGAGCGATTCCGACTTTTTGCCCAAAGCGAGGAACTTTCGAACGGACTCTTCTCGCTCATTTGGAGTGTTTAGTCGTATGTTCTCGACTCCCCCTTCGTTTAGAATGCCCCATGCAGTGTTTCGGTCCAAATGGTGCTTGATTCGGTCGTCCATTTTTTTCTCGATTTCTCTGAAAATTTGAAAAAAGTGGCGTTTTGATGTGGCAAAAAGTGAAAGCAGCAAAAGTCTGCAGCCTCGAAATCTGATAAAATCTAGAGAAAACGTGGAAAACAGAAACGTTTAAATTTGCGCGCCATTCTGCCCTCTGCCAATCAGAATGCGTTCTGATGCTCAGAAGAGGGAGACAAGAAAATCAGAATTTTATCCTGGATAGTGAGCTCTGAGCAAAGTTTGTCATATGATCTGATATTTTTTATTCATTTTGAAAAAACAATTTTTATCAAGCAAATTACACACGTGTTGTTTTATTTTAGAAATCATGGAAGAGATTTTCATTTTAGAATTTATCAATGATTTTTTCATCTCAGTGGGAGAGTCTTGAAATATCTTCTGAGTCCATTTGATCTTCGGGAGTGCGCGTTGAACTTGTATCTCGGCTGCATGTTGGCAATTGATCCGTAAAGGGCGTTTGGTCCCGCTTTGTTGAATGAGTAGACGTTGTTGCCAAGCCTGTTGAACCCGATAAGATCAGCGGCTGACAGTGAAAGGAGTGCGGAAAGAATGGCGAGGAAATTCATTTTGGAAAAATTTTCCTTTTGATTGTCTTTGTAAGATTATACCAAACAAAACGCAACTGATGCTAGAAGAGTAAAGTTTTTGTATTTTATATGAGCTGAAAGTAGCGAGCGAGAGCTTTTTTGGCGCTGTTTAAAATTTAGAATTTAGATAAAAATAGAACGATCAGAAGATAATAATCAGAAATGAGTTAAAGTTAGGGACATTAAATATATTCTAATCTGATCGGTTATGCAAATTTATGTAACTGATAATTAAGGTTTATTAGTTCTCAATATATCCACATCTCTGAAAGATTTCCTAAAATAAAGTTAACTTTTTTTGTTATATAAAATATCATTATGTTACATATTATAATGATACAAATTAGCATAATGATATTTTACGTAACTAAATTATTTTTAATGATCACGAATTTCCTTGAGGATTTTCAAGCAGCCGAACTCTATTTGTCTTTTCCAAATTTGTGTCATATTCAAAGTTATGAGCTCCTGACCCGCATTTTTATTTGTCGATCTCAAGAGAAATGGAATTAATAATCTTAATTTATTTACTGAATTTATCAAGTGGCTCAAGATGGACGGAGCATGGAGATATTGACAGAGCAAATCTTACGGTTGTCGGCTGCAAAGAGTTTGAAGGGCTTATATTGTGGCAGAATTCAAGAGAATGCCACCAATGCAGCTGGATCAGGAGCGTTTTACAATCAATAATCAAGAGACTATTTCACAAGAAATAAAACAAGAAACAGATCTCGCGATAAAATGGGAAACAAACTCGCGCCATTCTCAGCTACGGAGAATCAAACTGCCTGGATTGACACTAGATGGCCTCAGAGATTCATTTTCACGTTCGACAATGCTAATGCTCCACCACACAACATGTCCAATGGGGATTTCAGAAGATTTTATGAACACGGAGAATATGCGCTGAAAATCCACAGCGATCATAAAAACCTGACGATTGTTGCGATCAAGGAAGACTCACTGGCGTACACGGCCCCGGCCTGGGGGACATTTACGGCATTAATTCTGGCTCAGATTATTTATATCATAGGTAAGGACATTTTAACTTTTTTAGAAGGGCGATAAAATGGATGGAATTACTATTTATGATCATTTAATAGCTCTTAATTTTGCCTCAATGAATAGAAATTCTTTATTTGGAAGCCTATTAGTGCTATTTCTCCCAGAATGTATAAATTTACGGATCAATAAATCTTTTTCAATTCAAATTTTAATGTCAGCGATTCTCGTATGCATAGAATCGATCAAAAAA